>NC_055667.1:1812500-1955000 GCF_017976325.1 Chelmon rostratus | reverse complement strand
TCACTCACTCACTCACTCACTCTGTCTCACTCTCACTCACTCACTCACTCTCTCTCTCTCTGTCACTCACGCACTCACCCACTCACTCTCTCTCACCCACTCACTCACTCACTCTCTCTCTGTCACTCACTCACTCACTCACTCACTCACTCACTGTCACTCACTCACTCACTCACTCTCTCTCACTCTCACCCACTCACTCTCTCACTCACTCTCACTCTCTCTCACTCACTCTCTCACTCTCACTCACTCACTCACTCACTCTGTCTCACTCTCACTCACTCACTCACTCTCTCTCACCCACTCACTCACTCACTCTCTCTCTCACTCTCTCACTCTCTCACTTGCTCACTCAAGCACTCAATCATTCGTTCTTTCTCTCTCTCGCTCACTGACTATCTCACTCACTCGCTTGGTCTGCCTCCCCCTCCCACTCTAACATCCACACTCATTCACCAGCTCCCTCTCTGGCTTGCTCACTCAGTCATTACTCTCTTCTTCGCTTGCTCTCCCCCTCCACGTCTCCCCACCATCCCCCTTCACTATCTTCCTATCTTTCTACGTACTTTGCCTTCCATCTCTGCTATTTCCCATAACTCTGTTTTACCCCACCCCCCCTTTCTCTTTCTGTCTCTTCTTCGATTTCCCTGGTGGATGCTTACAGTAAACTGTCTGCGTAATTTAAATGCAATGCCTCCTTTTCAAATAATGGTGTGCAGGACAGGAGGAGGGATAGGAGAAAAAGAGGAAAGGGGGGAAGCAATGAATCCCATTATCACATAGTATATCGAAAAGATTCGGAGCACAGACTTTATGCATAAGGCCTCAATAAGCCAAATAAACCACTTTGGGTCATGTTGTCAGATCTACAGAGGCATTCTGAGGCTCTTGTTTGGTTGTAAAGTTTCTGTTTGTTCATTCTTTTGTGTTGCACGTGTTTGTTTGCATGTTAATCTGTGCAAGTTCCGTCACACTGTGTTTATCCATTTAAATTTGTGTGTGTGCATCCAGGCCTGAGGCTCTCATCGTGAAAAGTGATCTCCAAACTGATCCCATGTCTCAAGAGCCTTTTTGCACACAAACACATCCACATACACACACTCATGTGAATGAGAGGTGTTCAGTACATATCCAACAAATACCTTATAGTACAAATAGTAGCTTTGCACTGAACTGAACAGCCTGAACCAGCAACAAACTGAAAGTACCACTGAACAGAAGACCGTCAGAATCAGCACTGAACATCACAGCGTAATGAGCGCTGGTGTGTCACTTATTGTTGTAAATGTACTGAACTGCATTTCAGCTGATGCGTTCATGAAACAATTTGAATCAGCGAAGTGATTGGTAATTTACACTCTAATGTTTGTGTGACATTTTTGATTAGAGTCCAGTCTTGCTGTCACCAGTAGTCCACAACATTATTTAGTATTTGTCTTCCTGGCTTTAAAGACATTATTAATGGCACTCTGTGTGTGTGCATGTGTGTGCGTGCGTGTGTGTGTGTGTGTGTGTGTGGGCTGGGGTGTTGGAGTCAGCGACCCCTCTCCCATTATTGATCTGGATTCTCTATCTTGTCTCTTTGCATCTGTTTTCTCTTTGATGTACACACTGCCCGTCAATAACACACATCTAGCAGACGAAGAGGACTTTACCATTTACTGTAAATAACTGGATTTGTTTTTTTTCTTCTCTCTGAAGTGCATTAGCTACTATTGCATCAGTCTTTTGTTGTTTTGATCAGTTCACTCTTTTCCCCTCCTCTGTTATCACTGTATTGTATTAGTGCAGGATCATTCATTTTCTTCTGAAAATGTGATTTTCTCCCTTAAGGACTAATTAGCCTCGTTTCAACTGCAGGGGCAAACAGGCATAGCCAGGGTTTACTCATTATTTATGCCACTAACTTTTCCTGCAAAACAATGTTTCTGCTTTGCCGTATCTTTTTGCCAAAGGAGCTGATTTATCAGATGGACTGTGGTTTCAAATGAGTAAACTCCTGTTCTGTGCTAGTGCAGGTGTAAACACAATCAACTACGACTGGAACCTGCAGGGAGAAAATCATCCACCAAGACACTTTTAAGGCTATTTAGACTTACAGTAAATGGTAAATGGACTGCGTTTATATAGCACTTTTCCAGTCCTCTGACCACCCAAAGTGCTTTACAACTCATGTCACATTCACCCGTGCAACACACACACACACACACACACACACACACACACACACATACAATTAAGGGTTCAGTATCTTGCCCAAGGACACTTCCACATGCACAGTGGACTGGGTGGGGGTAGAACCACGACCTTCTGGTTAGTACACACTATCTCCTGGCTCTCCTGAGCCACAGCCGCCCCACGTTAAAGGCCTGAGCGACTTGTAGACATAGAGTAAATCCTGATGCAGCAGCTGGTTGTTGATTTTACACATGCACAGGTTGATGCTGAATGTTGACTGAATCGTCGGATCCTCTCTCTTTTCAGACATGGAATATGTAACGTTATTGGCCTCAGTTAAAGGTACTCTGTTTTTCCACGAGTAGTGAGTCCAAAGTTTGGTACAAGTGGGTCTCCATTTGTTTGCACTGTGCACTTGTACTGTGCACATGCAAATATGTGACACAATACACAGTCCTAATATCCTAATACTGGTTTCACGCTAATCCTGCTGATCAGTGGTTGGTGGTAACACACAAAGAATCCTAGCAATGCACCATCAAGGGAAATGAAGCAGAACCAAAGCAAACATAGATGCAAACAATGCAGGTTTAAAAAACTGGCTTTGTTTTATGTGGGAGGAAATACGCCCAACAACCTCACGGATACACACAGTGTTTAGTGAGAGACACTGAAAACATTACCTTTTTGGACAAGAAAACTCCACATGGCACCTATGTTTGGATTCTCTTTTAATTCCTAAAACATTTGCTAGATATTCCTAATTTTATCGTGCAACTGGCATGGATGAAAATTGAAAATATAAGGAGGGGCACAGCTGGTCTGCTTTTCATACATGCCTTTCACACCGCAAAGAGAAACATACTGTATTTTTAAAGACTGTTCTGATGTGAAGAATCTTTTCAACGACTTTAAATAAGCTGTTTGATATTTTTTTCTACTTTATTAATGTGATTTTGTTTGCTTTGAGCCAGGGACTAGAGTGCATTCATTTGTGTTTGTGTCCACTTTAGAGATATAAGTTCTCTCCTTTAACCTTTGTTTTACTTCCTACTGCCAACTCTTTATTTGCTACATGTTCCACAATGTTCACCAGCTAGTCGCTGACTCTGTCTGCTGTTTGCTGCTGTGCAGGTCGTGTACACTGGGTTTGGCTCTGAAAAGGATTCTGATCAGAGCGCTGAGAGTGAACCAAGACATTAAAGCTGTCTGCCATAAAACCAGAGTAATGACTTAAAAGATGCTGAAGTGCTTTGTAGAGCTGAGAGGAAGTGTAGATTTGGCTGATAATTCTCTGTGGGTTCATCACTGCAAGCAACACCTTTCACATTCCACATGACCGTTCTTGATATAAAAATATTGATCAGAGCAGCTTTAATAAGGCGAAGGATACGTGTATGTCATCTCTGTCCCTGTATTGAATCTTGTGTTGAATCTACAGGCTGCAGACTGTAGAAGTGCTGCTTATTCAGACATGAGACCAACGTGTTAAAAATGAAGTTTTGGGGGATTATTCATATTTAACCCAAAATGGCTCATCTTAGACCTCTTTATGGCTACATAAACTGCAAATTCAAAATGCCTCCTGATGGCATCATCCCATGGACATATTGGACTGGCGGCATGGGTTAACTCAGTTCTCCTCATGTGGTATGAGGAAGCCAAAGTTCCTGTAACTATGTGTGTGTGCGTGCGTGTGTGTGTGTGTGTGTGCGTTTAACTTCACCCCACAGTGCTATGTATAAACCACACTTGCCCCAACCAGCCATATGGTGCGGTCCTAATCTGAGCCTCATCCTGCTGATAGCACTAAGATTGACTTCTGTAATTAGATCTGATCTTGGGCTACTGGTCACGTTGAGGGAAAACAAATTGAGCTGGAGGTGGATTTCAAACACATTTTAGTCGAAGAAGCACTTTTGGATAATTGGCAATGCAGAAGTTAGTGTGTTCAAAAACACATTTTCAATTTAGCATGTGCACTTTCAAGTGAAATTTGAAGACACCGTTGGATTGGATTTTTTTTCACCAGCATCTTTTAAGGTTTCCATCGTCAGGGAATATTGATGGATGAGGCCCATTGTTGAGCCTCAGCAGCTCTCACTCAGATCTAATATTCTAATGCCTTACTGCTCCGTAGCAGTAAACCTTTCCTCTCACATGTCATGACCGCAGAGTGATCTCTCGCTGCCCTCCAGCCATCTTTTCATTGTCTCTCCACCTTGATTGTTCCTCCATCTTTACAACCTCTGCAGTGAATAGATAGGGTTATAGCTGTACTCTGGGGGCCTCTCCTCTCTGTTTCTTCTTCTCTTTCTCTTTCTCTGATTCAGATTCTTTCTCTCTGTCTATCTCCAGCTCAACTCTGCAGTCACTCTCTCTTTGTCACTCTTTCTACACCTCCCCCCTCTCTCCCCCTCTGTCTTGTACTCTCTGCCCACCCCCTCCTGGCCTCTCTTCCCAGTATTTCTTCCAGAAGGGAAGTGCCTTTCTAATTACTCTAACCCTATTGTTGTAAACTTTTACCGCAGCCTCTCTCAGGGGGTGGTCTGTTGTCCCTGGATGGAGTGGCTTTCAGGGGCCAAAATGCCTTTTACCTGTGTGTGTGTGTGTGTGCATGTGTGTGCGTGTGTGTGTGTGTGTGTGTGTGTGTGTCACTGCCACAGATTGATAAGATAGCGCACACACACACACACACACACACACACTCTACTTTGCAGAGGCTCTGTACCACAGGGCAGGCATACAGGGAACAAGGGGAAGTGGAGGGGTGGGTGGGTTTTGAATTGAATGAAGAGGAGAAAGATGGTGGTGCGGGGGTAAAGGCAGGGGTGTCAGTGCTTATCTCCCATGCCTGCCTCTTTTTCTGTGTCCCCCAGGGCTGGGTAAGGATGATGATTGTGACGCTCGATCTGTGTGTGTGTGTGTGTGTGTGTGTGTGTGTTCAGGGGTATGATATGTTGCTGTCCATGTCAAAAGTCACCTCACCCCTGGGGGACTTCCTCACAGCAATCCCCTGTGTCCTTCTGGAAGTTTTGCAAATGCGGTGATGCGTGCATGTGTGCATTGTTTGAAGTCGACTTGGTTTCTCCCTGTGTTGGAGAGATAACGACCCCTGGGCCACAAAGCCACAGCACGGAGAAAAAAAGAACTACCAACAACAACAAAAAAACTTTGCTTCTTGTTTTTTAAGGCTGCCACTAACAAGAGCAGACCCACAGAGACTTGTGGGCTTTGCCACTTGTCTTTATTGTGTTTTAGTGCTGGGTGAGTGTCCCTCTCTGGGGTTTTGTCCAGAAAGACATCACTGACTCTCTAATACAATCAGCAGAACCACAGCTGCACCACCGTGATGGCTAATTGCATCATGGAGTCAGTGATAAAGTCTGGAGTGGCCTGCTGTTCCTTTCTGGGAAGATGAGGCACTTTTTGTGGCCTTTCAGCTTTTTTCTTTTTTTTCATTTTAAAGTTTGATGGGAAAGCCATTAATGGGTTTACAGTTGACATGTAGGCCTAAGTCAGGTTTGTAAAGAGGAAAGTATGATGTGTCTTTGGAGTATAAATTGTCAAATGATTTGCTTATGTCATCCATATTTAAGATCTATGACAGGGCTGACGTTCAAATTGAGGTCCTTGTTTCCGGTCGAGTGGATGGATGGGTCAACAAACCTTCAGACCTGGGGCGTCGCTGTTCATTTCCTGTTTCCTACAGACTGACTCATTGTGATTTTCTTTTAACCATATTCACGATTGTTCCCTAACCTTAACAAAGTAGTAAGTTTATCCCAAACCACGATGTTTCTGGAACAGATTTATTTTTGAATCAGTGATGTCTTCCTGTTGATAGGAGTGTTTGATCAGAAAACCCCTCTGCTTGTCATTTTGGACCAACAATGTGTTTTGACACTTTATTTGGAGAAAAAAAATATCTTTTGTTGTGTCTTATAACTTTTATCATCTTGTGACCCCTCAGATTTGTCTGGCTTACATTTTTTCTCAATTGCTTGAGCATATTTTTCTGAATTACTATCACAGTTCTGAAAACGTTACAGGTAATCACTCCATCATTTTGCACTGTGCAGGAAAACACTTCACATGCTGCAAAAGGACTGGCAGAAGGTTAGTTAGTCACTGTAATTGCTTGAGTCAAGAGAGGCAAATGTCTAAAGAACAGTGTCGGCACGACAGACTGAAACTGTGTTTGTGTGTTTCATTTCAATATTAAAGTGTAATGTCCTCTACAACCAACTGAATTATATCTGTCAAAACGCCTTCAACAGAACAACAAAGCTTGTGGTCTCACTGTCCAGCCACATCAAGCACCTCAGACAAACAGCTGGATATAACAGTGTACGGTGAATTTGTCTGTGAGTGACTGTTGCAGAAAGTCTGGCCACAGCATTCATCTACTGCATAGCTGATATTTGCCCTTCCAAGACACAACTGCCCCTTACCTGTGATGTTTTAGCAGGCAGGATGTTGTCTCTGTCCTCTGTCTGCGTCGTCCAAACAAATAATCTATTTCCGTAAACGTTCATATCTCTCCCTCTGTGTGAGAGGGCTGTGGTCTCGGGCAGCATGTCCTCATACCTAACCGACTGAATAGATCAATTGCCAATGACTGCCAAAACGACGTGTATGACCTTTGGAGAGGACCAGTGACAGGCGTGCTGGACCTTTGCTCTCACATAGTTAATGTTGTGAGACAGTTGCAGTTTGCTGAGGTTTGGCAAATTGACAAGGTTTAGGAAAATATTTGGGTTGAAATAAGTATGTTACTGTTACTGAAATGCTACAGTTTGCTCAGGTTTTGGCAACAAAACTACGTGGTTTGGTTCAGGAAAACATCATGGTTTTAAATCAGTATGCTACTGTTACGTATGAAATGTAACTAAAACACATTATGTAAGTTGATTGGTCAACATCATTTGCACTAATTGAGTTTTTCTAATTGAATTTTGACTTCATGAAATCTTTATGCTTTAAAGCTTATGACAATTTATTGCATGAGAGAATTTTCACAGTGAGTGTTGATGAACACGTATGAGAGTTATGCATTTCAGAGCAGCAGTCCATTTCTCTTACCAAGACTACACCACATCACAGTGTTAGCTGAGGACTTTTGTACGTATACATTTAAATTCAGTTCGAGCTGTGGATTTGAGAGCGTCACACCATTACATGTTATATTACTGGATTATTATTACTGATGCACTAACATGTAAGCAGCGTTTTACTGTTGTAACTGGTGGGGCTGATTTGACTTCTGACATCTGATTTATTTTGAAAAATGTCGACAGTAACTAAGTATCAAATAAATTAGTGGAATTAAAAGTAGAATATGATCCTCTAATTTGTAGTAGAGTACAAGTATAAAGTGGTGTAAAATGAAAATGCTGAAGTAAAGTACCTTAAATTTGGACTTAAGTATACTACAGGAGTGAATGTGCTTATTGTCCACCGCTACATACAAACTATTCTGCATGACCATAGTAAACACCACTCTGGACATTTGATAGCTGGCTGACTTAGATGACAAGATGGGGCTATTAATTCCTTTTTTTTTTCAGTAGTGAACTATTTCAACATACAGTTGTAGTTTGGGAACACAATGTATCTCCAATGAGTCCACAGTTCTGAAACCAATCACCACAACCCTGTGCTTAGCTTACACGTATTTTCTTTTTTTGAGTTGTAGCCACTGTAACACAAGTGTAAAGTGTAAAATAAAATGCCCTGTACTGAAAATTGGAATAGTTATAGAGTAATTGTTGTGACAGGGAGGGGCGAGAGCTTTTCACCGACCCTCACAAGCGAGCAGTGATGTTGAGTATGGTCAGAGACAGTGATATTCCATCCTGAGCTGATTTCCTCCCAGCAAATGGAGGCTAACAGGCAGGATCAAATCAGCAGATGTATTGATTTGGTCAGGAGGGACAGGATCTGGTCTCCCTCTAATCACTGAGAACGGAGAAGCTCTTTGGGCTATAGCATTTCTAATGGGGAGAAGGGCCAATCGAACAGTGCACAGCCTCATATGAAATTCATCTTTAATCTTTATGAATTATGAATTAGATTCTGTGGTGAAAAAAAAATGCATTTACATAACCCCTCTGACCAGTGTTACATGTTTTATGTGTGCTGTTTTTTCACTACATTTTACAACAGAAATCATTTATTTTCATTTCTCTCCTCATGCATACTGAATCAATACAATGCATACAAGAGTGGGCAATGAGTGTTAGATAGAAACGTATGTATTCATATATACAATGCAGTAAATACAAAAACTTACATGTATGATTGATATATACATTTATATGTACTGTCTATGAATTATTCTCTATATAATTTATGTATGTTGTCATATACCAAGTGTGTAGGCTACACATACAGTCTGTGTGCACATGTGGATTTTCCATTATAGTAGCTCATCCCTGTTGAATCATGCAAGTAGACAGGGGGAACTGAAGCCTCTCCCCTTGGGCAGTATTTATGGCAGCGCGTGTTAAGGTATTTTCAAACACAAAAAGAGGTGCTTTAAATTTCAAATGGGATTCCAGGGAGGGGTTGAAAAGGAGAAGAAGCAAATCTGTGGAGGGCTTCAGTCCACTCTCCACCCCTCATCCTCCTCCATCTCTCCCCCTCTCTCTCTCTCCTTGTCAACCTTTTCAGAAAGCATCTATATTCTCACACCAGGCTGTAGGGGCATGTTGTCATGTTGCTATGCTACCTGAATGTCAAGCAGAATATCAGAGTTATAACAGAGTGTGAATGTACAATAAAGATGGAGCTTCTTCTGACCAGAGACCATGCTGGAGAAAGACCAACGTACATGCAAGGAAAAAAAGCTGTAGTAATTAGATTTTTTATTTTTAAGCAACTATATATGAATGCTAGTCTATACTGAGAACTCTCATCTAACCACTGACTATGTAATGTTAAAAATTAAATACTGCTGAATGTATAGCATTGAATATATTTAACTTGAAAACCATCTGACTATTTCAATTTGTGTGTTTTTTTTAAGTGGTAAAATTAAAAGAAAAATCCTACAAGGTTTTCACGTTAAAAAGATGCCAGTGTCTGAGGTTTCCATTCAATTGTCTGACCTTTTCTTTCTCAGATCATGTGACTGACAGGATGCAACCTGATAGGAGGGACATCGGCTTGATCTACTTTAATGCAAGCAGATTTTTTGACCTGAACTTGAATAACATTTTTTGAATGTTGTTCACTTAGATAAAGAAAACTTGAAATCAAGTTTTTGAAGTTGTGTAACTTGAAAGTACCTTCTGGAAATGTCAAAGGCGAGTATTCACACTAAATAAAGTCAGGCAGATGGATTCCAAGGTAAAATAATCTCAGTGGCCACTTTATTAGGTATATCTGCACAGTTTAATGCATTTCAACACAACTGTTCTACTTTAACAATGCCTGTTATCTTTTTTACACTGTTCACATGTTTTTTTTAGATTGGACATCATGTTTTAGCATTGAGGCATAGTTAGAGGTGTTATTGTACTGGACTGCATTATATTTAGAGGTGTTTTTAATAATAGAGGAAAGACAAAAAATCTGAATCACCTCCACATGCAGTGTACTCCGGTACAACACAGACACTCTAACTATGACTTCACCAACAATTTGCACATTTCTAACAATTTCACTAAAACCTGAACATGAGAAACTTCTGAAGGTAGAATTTATGGCAGAGCCAGACAGACAGTTTCAGTGAATTGCAAGAGACAGTACAGGTGCACCTAAAAAACGTGGTCGCTGAGCGCCTTTCAATGCTGTCAATTCAGGCGTATTTACATTTCAACTTTTAGAATTTAATAGTGGTTAAATTTCAAAATTAAATTTGTTAGATTTCATAAAAGGTGAGGCATGCTGAACTGGAAGTGCTGCTGCTACACATTAAAAAGAGAATTAAGACAGATACTGAAAGCTGTACAGTGAAAGAGATGGTGCTTAAATATGTTAAAATTACATTCTGCCTTTCCATCAAAATACCTTATAACTAGAGATAATTTGATGGTGATGAAGATGATGCTCATTACGCTAACATTAATGCTGATGATCATTACCATTACAGTTATTTATTGCTTTTATTCAATTCCCTCCAAGTCTATCGCGAGCCTCTTTCCATACGAGCCTACGCAGCTCCTATAACATTTCCCACATTTCATCTGGATTAATTGAAAAATTACCATAACCCACGGCCATTACAGTTATTACAGTTTGGTGAAATGGCCCTTAGAGAGGTTTGGGGATTGAAATCTCTCTTAACCCACCGTCACACTACCCCACTTCCTCTTTCACCCCTCTCTCAACCTCCCCCACCTGCTCCTCCATCCTCCATCCCTGCCCAGGCAGGCCTGTAAAGCAGAGCTGAGCAGAGGTAGCTAACAGAGGTGGAGTAAGAAGATGTAGAAATGTAGTACATGAACAACTAGATGACAAGATGGCTTCAAAGGTTTACCAGTGGAGATACAGACTGATGGAGAGAGGGAGGGGCGGGATGATGGAGAGAAGGATGGACAGTTAAAATGGGAGATGGAGGAGATATTGGTCTTGGGGGGTGGGTGGGGGATGGGGTTGGCTGTGGAGTCAGTGATGGAGTAGTGAGATGAGATGGTTGTTGTTGATTTCCGTGGACGTCTGGAGCGCTGCTGGTTGCCGATATTTGTGAGGCGAGGAGGAAAACGTGTCACATGGCAAATATACTGTAGGCATCTTTCCAAACACACACAACATTTACAGAAAGGCAGATTTATAGAGACACACTTGACACTGTCGCGGCTCTAAGATGGCCTCCTTTGTCACATGTACCTGGAGGAAGTGCTATGAATTGGATCATGATGATGTACGACACTGGAAGAGTGCCCTAAATCCCCTAAGCAAAGTGTAGAAACCTGCAAAATGGATTCATGACACCATTTTTCACACCCATGCTTCCTGGAGTTACATAAGCACATACAGTACCGCTCGGCACTATAGGCTCCTGCAGCTGCGGTAAATTGGACGCTAGAAGAATGGATTGAAAACTGATTCGGCTCTGTGTGTCTGTAGCATCTCCCTCTTATCCCAGACTAATTATCAACTCCTATTTCACTTCATGGGCAAAATTAGAAATTTGTTTTTCGCGTCTCAGCCATCGCAGCGTTGTGTTTTTTTGGGGGTGGGGATGTGTTTTTCTGTAGCATCATGGATCTCGATCTCATTTTCTGCTCTGAATTACTGTCTAATGAATGTAAGGTTTTGGATTTGGAGACAGGCAGACTAGCTAATGGGTTTGTTAGTTTGTTGAGTAGCATGCCACACTCATTATTGCTTTCAATGCTGTGATTAACTTGATTTGCAGGGCAAATCCATCGGAGAGAAGATGATGTGCTCACATATATAAATGCACGCATGCCCGTAATGTAATAATCCGATTTAATAAGTTATTAATATAGTTATGGGCTCAGTTGGAAATAGAAAAGTGGACGGCTGAAAACACTAAGGCAACTGATGATCATGTTGTGATTGATTTAATTTCATTTAGTAAGGGAACATGATGTTACAACAGTGACTAACAGGATAAGAAAGTCACTCAGGGGCACCTCTGCTAAAAAATGAGTTATATTATTGCCTTGCTATTGCCTTCCCTTTTAAAAGCCTCCATACGATTTCTCATTATTTTTTTGAAAGATTATTTTTATGGCATTTCTGCTTTACTAGACTGCTTATAAAAGAGGACAGCAGGAATGAACTGATGAAGAAAGAAGAATTGATTTTGCGCAGGATTTCAGCTCATATAGCCTACTGAACCTCAAGGACATTGCATATTGTGTCATTATTCGAGGACACAATTTTTTTTCAGGGTGTTGAAAGTGAGAATGTCACATAGCAAAAGCTCTTTAGAGACCTGTGATGCGTGGATCAACAATAAGTCTATTCTGGGATGGCACTTTGTGTGTGTGTGAAGGGAAACATCTGAAATGAGTAAGATATGAGTAAAAGAGAGGATGAAGTCACTCAAGAATGTTCTGCCAAGAAAGATGTAGGACAATGACAATAACAAGAGTTAGTCAGGGTCTTGTTTGGGAAGACGGTGATGCTACTGTAACTAGCACGATGAAAGTGACCACGGCGGTGGCGGAGTTACGATGACAGTTAGCTGCCGAGATGAAACGATGATGTGGGTTTTCACTCATCTCTTTCATCTCCAGATATATGTTTGAGGGAGGTCCCTAAACGTCGCCTTAATGGTGTCACCGCGGTGATTATCAAGCATCCTTGCTTCTTTGTCAAGCTCGAGGCTGTCACCAGAAATGTCAGATGCGTCCCGCGTTACTAGTCATCAAGAGAGTTACGACAGAGAGGACAGCTGTGGATTGCAGTCTTTAAGGTTAGCCATCTGGACATAGACCAAGTCGCTCTGCCTGCTCATGCATTCATGTGCGTGTGAGAGACCACTTGCCGTCATAACCAGATGAGATCACCCGACTGCTTTCCCGTTTTATTTAACTGATAACTGCACCTCAGCTGGTAGAATGAGCAACCAAACAAACACTCATGAGAGAAAAGTGCAGGCTAGCTTTACTTTGTGTCTGTCTGCTCTCTGTCAGTCAAACATGGACAACAACAGGAACATTCTGGTATTTCCCCAAAGGCTGTTGTTCCTACCATTTGATTATACGACAGTATTATTAAAGTCAGAGCCCCACCTCAAAGGGAGACGATTACCATTCATTTAAGTTGGGCTTCATTGAATCATTGAACAGAACACATGGCACATGCTACCACTATCTGCACTGGAAACACAGCCAAAGCTGCAACAGTGTGTGTGCTGAGTTACCTGCAGTGAACAGAGTCGTTTCTGACGCCTGGACATGCTGATAAATAACACAGCACAATCTCCTGTTGGCCACTCAACTCAGCCCCTACAGCCTTAACACCTGCCTGCCAGGAAGTACATGAAGGTCACAGGGAGGGTGCGTGTGTGTGTGTGTGTGCAAACAGTACAGTATCTGTCATATAGGATTTGGTTATGATTCAGAAACACATGCGTGCACGCACACGGAAACACACAAACACACCTTAAAAATGTAAGTTTAATGGGTAAAGTCTGGAGCGTCTCTTCTCACCTGTCACCTCTCATTAGACTGTGGCATGACGATTGACCTTGATCGTCTTTCCTAGGGCCGCTGTGTTGAATGGTGTGTGTGTTTGTGTGTGTGTGTGTGTGTGTGTATGAGCGCCTGTGTTCATTCAGGGGCCGGGGCCGCCTCACCCTAATGATGTGGCTGTGAAATCGGGCCGGAGCCCAGCGCCATCTCTCATTATGCCCCTCCAAATTCATTTGCTACGTCGGTTCTGCCTGCTCATGCATGCGCTGCACACTGCTCTGCCCATGTGGCTGTACTTGTACCTGCTGTTAGTCTACATCTAATGCATAACGGTTAGTCTGACATGGGTAGGAACAGAAATACACATGTTAAATCACACTGGATCTCATAAAATTGAGCGTTATTTAATTGAGAATAAAACCAACCTGTGCGTACAGGTCATATATTATTTGTACATAGATTGTGTGTTGATGTTGTGAAACCAAAGACAGAGCTTTGGGTGTGGACGGTAGGAACATACCAATGTCAAGGCCCTCGTGAAATGACCCATTACGTGCAGTAGGGTTTATGTCGAGTTTCCAGTAAAAAGTGGGCTATTATTATAAAGACTCACGTTATGTACCAGACTATTTCATGGTCTTGACCAGTTGCTAGGCAACCAACGTAGAGACTCCTGAAAGTTACGTCTCCTAACCAAGAAATAGTCTAGTACATAACCCCCGTAACAAAGAATTGACATTTTTTGTACGGATTGAACAAACAAGATACATTATGTTAATTGGTGAGCGTGAGAGATTCTGGTAGGAGGATTTTTTTCACCTTTCGTGCCTGGGTATCTCTTTCTGCCTGTTTCTAGTATTTCTGCTAAGCTAAATTAGCGAACTGCTGGCCGTAGTTTTATTAGATTTGGTTGTTAGGTTAAGTTATTAACTCTCCATTCATCAAAAAGAGGGAAAATGTGCTCACACACCCTCACACTTAGTGTACAGATATGAGAGTGCTATAGCTCCTCGTCCAAGTCTCGAGAAGTAAGCAAATAAACACATTTCCGAAAAATGTCCAACTTGACAATTGGTCAGAACAGATTTGCATTCATTTTAGTCAGATGTACATAAAAAAAACCAAAACAAAACAAAAATGACATATCACTCTAAAATCTAAAAACATCCAGAAGATAAAAGTCCTGTGTTGCACAGGTATGTAAGTGAGCACACACTGCTTAAAGAAGCCATTTGGCACAATCAAGCTTTTTTTAATGTATGTGTATGTGTGCATATGACATAGAAAAAAATGTGCCCCCCACTTACCAGCGTTAAAGCCTGATAAAGGTGTAAAAATTGTAGTGGGGGGAGGCAGTGTCCTTGTCTAGATGGGGGATGGGACATTGACAGACATCCGCATCAAGCGTCTCCCCTCATGACCTTGACAGGCGTGGCGTTATAGTACGGTAGTTACAGCTTGTAGTGTTTGGACAGTTCTGTCCTCTGACAGCACAGACAGAGACAGCAGGAGTCCAGACGGATTCTAAACTCGGAGCTGGGATACAAAGCTACCTGTCGTGTGCCAACAATCGCCTTTACTCTTTACAATAAACCTACATTAAGAATGCAGCAGGACTCTGACGTGTGTATGGCTGATATACAGTGCAAATGTCATAGGTTCTCTCCCTCTGTGTGTTATCTGATCCAGGGCTATCTAGTGCATGTGTGTGTGTGTATGTTGCGTCTGCCATTGCAGCAAACAGATGGTATCATAATGACATCATTGCACACTGGGGTTATGTTCTCCGAGGCTCAGAGCAGGAGGAAGAAATTAGGAGGAGGCATCAGATGAGTGTTTGTCAATTAATCTAAAAGAGACTCACAAAAAAAGATGAAAATCCAGAGAGCTTTTCAAAACATTTAGCTTCAGTTTGCCCGACTAAACGCCACCCTGCTTTTCACCTCGCCTGTTCTGCTGTTACAAATGTCAGCGCTCCCAGTTAACTGGACTTGAAATGATCTGCCCCCCTCTTTCTCTGCCTCTCTCTGTCATGTTCCCCTTCATTTGTTAAGGGTGCCCTGAGCACCTGAGTTTCTTTTTAAGAGCATCTCTTTTCCCCTCCTTTTTTCTCTCTCCTCTGTTCTCGAGCTCTCTCATCTCACTGAGCAGGGAGAAACCTGTCACCACACAGCATTAGTATGCTCTTTTCATATCTGTGCCTCTCGCCTCTTTCTTCCTTCCTCTTTTCCCTCTCCTTTCCTCCCCCTCGCTCTCTTTCCCTGCAAACATAAAAATAGTTTATGCCTCTGACAAGAAAATGCCTCTAATCCTGAGGTTTGTTGGAGAGCAAACAGACGCAATTGGCCACTTGTTATTCTGTGTAGAATTTTCTGTGTGGGGTGTTTGTGGTATCCATGGCAACAAAGTAGGGTGCACATATCCCCCCTGTCACCGAGCAGAAAGGGAGGGGAGAGGATGAAAAGAGGCGATAAAATAACACACTTACTGAAATACTCGGGGCAAGCCATAACCTGTTAGTTCAGTAGCTGGTGTGTGTGAGTGTGTGTCACTGTTTGTCAAGTATATGATGGTATCTGCACACCTGCATATAGCTGTTAGCTTTCACACAATCAGATCTGCATTTCCCTGATTGCATACTTGTTTGTGTGCGTGCGTGTGTGATAGGTGGAGCCTGTGAGAAGTGGAATTATTACAGAGAGTGCGAGAAAGAGGGACACAGGTGTACATTTCTGTCTTAATGCATGTGTATCCACATATGGATTCAGGTGCCATTATAGCCGAAGCTTCCCTCCAGCTGTTTTGAATGGCCTGTGTGTGTGTCAGGGGGAGATAATCTGCGCCATAATGAGTCTTTCACATGTGCACCTCCTTTTCATTGGCCCACACAGGCCCTGCCACTCCATCTAACACCATGGAAATCAATGAGAGCCAGTCGGAGTGGTGTGAAGATTGAGCTGCGGTCAAAATACTTTGCATGCTGAAAACTAAAGTGAGCAGGAGGGGCCGAGGGGCGGGAAATTGTTGTGGAGCTGGAGAGGATTTGCATCGTGATTTCATATATGCGAATACGTTGTGACACTTTCCTGTGTGTGTGTGGATGTGTGTGTGTGTGTGTGTGTGTGTGTGTGTGCAGATGTGTACACATTCATCTACATATTTAACTGACTTTAACTGACTCTGTTCTCTCTTCTCTTCTCTTCTCTTCTCTTCTCTTCTCTTCTCTTCTCTTCTCTTCTCTTCTTTCTCTCCAGTTTCTTGTCCATTTCTTTTTGAACCCAACTGCCACTTTGTTTTTTCAATCCACAGATTTTTGCTGTCAAGGCGTATAAAGGGCACAAGATTATAATTTTAAAGAGGGCAACAACGAAAACAGTTGCTCTTTTTGTCTATTCTATTCAAATCAGTTCTCTTCTATTGTATTCTTTCCCATTAATCTGTCTTTTCGACACGTGCTTGATCAATACTATGATGACTGTTGAGGGGCTGGACTGTGGGGTGAGAGGCCACAGGGTTCAGAGGTCACGGGGGTGTGTGTGAGTGCTGAGTGTCCAGCGAGTGACCTCGTCCTCCCGGGTAACGACCTGGATGCTCTACCTTCATTTAAAGCCTGTGCACAGACAGACAGCATGTGAGTGGTGAAGTGGTGGACGCTGTGTGGGGTTGGTCACCTGATCTGATCTGATTATACTACTAAGTAGGAACAAGTCTCAGTTTCTGTTGGAGTCATTGTTTGTTCTCAGTCCAGACAAATAGTGTTTCGACAGTGATGCCTCACTGTGTGTAAAACCTCACCTCTTTCTCGTTTCACTTCTTGGAGTTGTTACAGTTCCACCAGTGTACTTTTTTTTGTATTTTATTTGTCGACAACTTCTCTTAGCCCTCGAGGAGCGTTTGTTTTTTGGCAGAACATAAAAAGCCATGAAGAGAAATTCTAGCCATGACAACATATTGACAAGCATGGAAACATGATATTGCACATCCTGAGCATCCCTGTAGAGCCAGTATACAAATGTGTTCAATATTTAAAATGCATGTTAAACAAAGACTTGTTGTTCAGATATGCAGTCTCAAAGAAAAGTGGCACTAAGGGTAAAATACTGTTTGTTTTCCAAACACCTCATGCCAGCTGGGAATAGACTGGCGTCAGTGAAGACAGGCTGCTGAGGGTGTGCGAGCAGGGAGCGTGTTTTTCTTCTGCGGATAAAAGGAAATTTGTGAGTGTTCATTTCCATGGGTGTTAATAACCTAAACTAATAACCTAATCTGTTAATTTTAGAGCTAAAGCAGCAGAGTACACACCCAGAACTCTATAGGTAAAAGTGGATCAAATATGAAGAAATATCAGAGATTTCGGTTGCGGCTCCTTTCTGATCTCAGTGCTGCGATTAGAGAGCACATCACTTAGCCTTTGAATGTAGAGTGCGACATTGCAGAAAATCAGAAGGCAGTGCTGTGTCGATGTTCCCAGGTGATTTCCCCAGCTGTGTCTCTTATCCAGTAGCTGCACAGCATGTTCCTTTCTGTTTCCTGCTCTTCTTTTTATCTGTCATCCTCTCAGTATTGTAATTGAAGATTAATAGAACCACGAGTCGTGCATCCAGTGAATAGTAAATAGCTTAGATTATTCAGCATATCTCCGATATCAGTATCAGTCCGCGGTCCATGTCAGCAGACTGTAAACTGGGCCCGAGCTGAATGCAAAAGCCTTAAAGGATACATCTGGTGATATTCTATATTTTTATCATTATTGATCTAATATATATATATATATATAAGGAATATCTTATTCCTCTGCACTGTGGAGCTCCATTGTTCTCAAAAAAATTTTCAAACACATAAATGAGCCTCACGGTTGCACTAGGTGACATATTCCTGCCATGAACAAACTCATTGTGCTACATTCCCTGAAGACTAATGTTAATAAATAGTACAAAATGTTTTTCAGTAAAAGTTATTTAAAAAAAAAAAAACACACTGCCTCCTTAACTCAACCTGGGCTGGACTATGACCACAGAAACGGGATCAGGCTCATTTAATTTTATACACAAAATCAGTCACTTTGAAATAAATGACAGTTTTGTAGCAGGAAAGGCAAAGCAGACTGGCTTTGTTTCCGCAGCAAAGGTGGCTGAGGATCATGGGTAATTTAGCCCTTTGCGATCCAAAACTGAACAAAAAAAACAAACTTTACTTCTCAGAATCAAAGAAGTAATGAAAACTGATGGCCACAACATTAACCCATCACACTGCTGAATTATCAAGGACACTTTGGTGTTTTTGTGTTTAGAGATGTTGAGGCTCTTATTCAATAAAACCTTAACATCGACACTGGTGCCACTAGTCTGTCGGAAGGTTTCAATGACAGCAGCCAACATGGCAACAGTGGGAAACATTTCAGGCGTTAAATGTGAGACCTGGAAACTCTTTTGGAATAACAAACCATAGATCAGACACATTCACTGAACAAAGCTTATGAAATTACAACATATTTCTCACTACAGATGTCATCAAAACACATTTCAGTACAGAAACTTTTTTCAAATATTGCTTTTTCCACTGAGAATAAAATAAACGTCCACCATTTTTTATTTTTTTTTTCACAGACATAAACTTGACAGTCAGTTGACGTGGACGCAGGACGATAGAAAAGAACAGGCAGAAGAATCTGTATCTCAGAATTTTAGAGATGTTGTTGTGAAACTTAAAGATTTTTCACTGTGAATCAGCGACGCTTTTACACATTTTATGTGACAATGGTTTGGATTGAAAATAGTTAGTGCACTACTTTCTCCTGTTTGAGTGACTTTTGCCTTCAGTTTTTTACGAACGGATGGACTAGGACAGAGTAGAAAAGTCAGAAAGCATTCAGAGACAAATCAGTCATTGTTGATTTTGATCTTTTTGTGGGATTTGCTGCCCAGAAGAAAAAAAACTAGAATTCTGCCAAAGCAAATTACTGATCCTTTTTTTTTTTTTTTTAATGATTTGCATATTTAGTCAGGCTCGGGGCTGACTGCCACAGACAAGGTGGCAAAGTGGAAAGTATTGAGAAACAGACTGGTATTTGGTTCTGGAAGCAAGATGACACAGGGAGTGCTTTTGTAGAGAGTAAGGAGCTAACCAGCAGGGAACATGCTAGAGCTAGTCAGTCACAAAGGCTTTGCAAGCTTATTTCTATTTTCTCTGTACTGTGCTGTTTTCCCTCAAACGTCAGCGCTCAGCGTCAAGAAGAAGACTGTTATTGTTTAACTTAGCATGTCAAAGTTCACCAAATCTAAATTTCCCCTCTAGAGAATCCATTGAAATTCATTGGAGTGAATTTGTTTTGCTGCGACGTTTCACTGTTTTAAATGTTGGTGTGATTGGGCCTGAAGTCTTTTTATGTGATTTTGGAAAAAAAAACAGAAAAACACCTCCCTTATCCTTCAACCTGAAGTAGCCTATTCACTGTAGCATTAAAAACACAATGTAGTAAACACAGCACAGGGCTCCAAGGAAACAATGGCAACTTGTTTTGACCCATCTGCAAACACTGCATCTGCTGGCTCCGTACCCTTATTTTCACCCCTGTCCTCAACCCAAAACCACCCACTGATTAAAGCTGTGGAATATCCTGCAATACAGGACAGGAATCAATAAGGGAATTAGACTCTACTTTCAGCTTCCTCTGCAGCCAGCCGGTTCCAAAACCAGCTGCTCAGGATAATGGGCCTGGACATGGGGGAGTGTGGGCGTGAGTGGAGGAGGCTGGTGGACAAAGAAGCTTTAAAGTAGTGTGATATACTGCTGTGACACATTATCACCACACACTTATACCGATAGTATGTGACACTAGCAGGGATGTACTACTCTAAAGCTCATGTATGTCTGACATTTCTTTTAAATTAGAGGAAGTTACTGCAGACACATGCTTACTGTCGGACTTTCAGTGGGGTGCTGCTCTCTTACCAGTGAGAGAAAAGGTCTTTCCTAATGTGGTCATTATTTTTATCTGTTTATTTTTTATACTCTGATGGTATCTTTGCCGCAAAGCACTTAATACTGTAAATCTTCCCAGAAATAATTTGTCAAGCAGCGGTATGATATGCACTGTGACGTCACTGCCCTTGGATTTTTTGCTCTGGTCGCTGCTCATGGTTTGATCAGAACGTCACTAAATACTAAATACTCCACACCAATTCAGAGGAAAATGTTGCACTTTTTACTCCACTACATTTATCGTATAAGCTATGTTACTAACTACTAGATTCAGATTAATAATTCAAAATATGTTGAACAAAGGTTCAGATCCTTCACCCACTTTCAGTCCCCCACAGGCTGGAGACTCAACTCCCGGCCTGTAGGGGACTGAAAGAGGGTGAATGATCTGAACCTTTTCTTCAGTAGATTTGATCAATCATCTGCCCCTCTCCCTGTCAAGTCCTCCCTACTGCAACCCCCTTCATCTGCAGCCCCTCTGTGCTCCCCCACCCCGACCTACACCTCCTTTCCCCACAACATTCGCCAACTGCTCGTTCATGGGGGAACTGTTGGGTCTCTGTAGATAAAGAAATTATTCTGTACCTGCTCTATATGGAATGTGTCCTGAGACAACTTTGGTTGTGATCAAAAATCAAATCACAGATTGAAACTGCAGGGACTAAAGAGAACTGACCCAGTCCTTTGTGGATCTGTGCCAGCAGAACCGCCACCACATCAGTGCAGGAAAAACCAAAGAGCTGGTGGTGGGCATCCACAGGTGTAAACACTCTCCTCCAACACCAGTGAACATCCAGGGAACAGACGCTGAGAGGGGGGAACCTTCAAGTACCTGTACTGATGTTCACCTGAATAATAAAATGAACTGACAATACAAATGCATACATAAGAGCAAAATGGAGTGCAGGGGGGGCACTCCTGAGCACCCTCTTTTGTCCCTGTGGTGGCACCAGCCATCCTCTATCTGACCGACTGGTTAAGAAAGCCAACTCTGTCCTGGGATGCCCCCTCGACCCAGTGGAGGTGGTGGGAAAAAGGAGGATGATGGCTAAGCTATCATCCATGATTGTCCCACCCCAGGATACTTAAAAACTTTGATTTATCATCCCTTGCTTTTTTTTTTTTTTTTCAACTGATGCTGTCCCCTTTGCTGTTGCAACACAGCATTTTTTTCCACTGTGGGACTAATAATGGATAATGTTATCTTATCTTAAATAAATTATGATAGATTATTATAGTCTATAGTAAGACTTTATTGAATATTTGGGGGGACTCACAAGCTAGCAGTATATAAAGTGGATAAGTTCGGCCCCACCTTTATCAGCCCCAGTGTTATTGGGACTGATAAATATAATCCAATCCAATTAGATAATATACACAACTCTGAAAAGGGTCATTCTTCGTAATTTATTTCTACACTGTGGTATTTCTACTTTCACCTCTGAGTACTTCTTCTATCAAGCCTTTCAAGTCAAGTTTAATGTACATATCAGATATAGCTTCATATATATATATACACAGAGCACCAGTGACACCATTAACAAATGCATCACAGTTACTGAACCTTTTCACATCAGACGTTTTCACTTGGAAAGGTCTTGCTAATAACAGAACAGGATTTGAAAATAGATAGCACTCTAATGTCTATTCTGTAGGTTATCCCAGCCTAAAGACTGAAAGCAGGGGGAACCAGGCAGACTGGCTCAGTCTCTGTCAGAACAAACAAAACAGAAACAAGATATAACACATGAGCCTTAGAGGTGCTGGTAGGCTTTTTTTTAGTTTGCCACAAAAGGCAGGCCTGCTTTATTAAGCTTCTTATATGTATAGATCTAGTGGCCATTCTGCTACTTCCTTTGTCTTTTTACTTAACCTCACACTTTTGCACACATTTAAATATCAGGAAATTAAATATTTGTTGAGACAATGACTCGTCTCAGCAGAGAGATCCTGGATCTTGCTTGTTCTCAGTCCATCTCATATCGCCAGGAACACTCATTACTCATTACTTTGTGTTTGTGTTGGAGCCATGTTTCTCCCTCTGTTTGGCAGCAGACTGGTTGTGTTTTTGCCACACTCTTAGCGGGGGTGTGATGTCATATCACAGTGCCATGTTTTGCCGCCACAACGGTGCATCTGCTGTTGATCTTGGTTTAACTAAAGAACGCTACGCCAAGTCAGGCCTGAATTAACGGGATCATCGCCATCAGTAAATATGGGAATAGTACATTTGCACTGTTGTCGGGTAAAAATCTCACATCTTGTATGTGTCATATTTTTAGCCTTGCTTTGAGCATGATCACTGTGCGTGTATATATTTTGAAGGCAGTCCTTTCATCAACCTAATAAGAACAATATTTTGAAGGTACAGAAGAGGATTTAATCCTTCACTAGCAATAAACATCACCATAGTCTGACTGAAGGATACTGGCCTTTTTTCATCGCTGACTTTATTTGATGGTTTTCACTGCGAGTGTATGAGAACGTCAACCCGTCGTCATGCATTTTCTCTGTAGCTCAGAGCTGAGCAGAGCTCCGACACAGTCATTGGGTCGTACACTTTGGGTTTCAGAGCACAGCAGGCAGTGGAGAATGCATCGCACACTTGCACTTCTCTTGTCTTTCATCCCGTTCATTCAGTCAATTTTTCATTCAATACTGACTTCACAGTGATGAGATATAAAAGCTTCAGCGTGGCTGACATTTCGCAACATGCAAACTGCTGATGATATTCTTGTGATCTCTCAAGCAACAAATGCAAAACACGCAGAGGAGGCTGTGAATAAACATCTATCAGCCTGCAGCTACTGAACAGGTTACTCGTCAAGCATTTCTCAACTGCTCAAAGCCTGGTGTTTTTGAATTCATGAATTATATATGTAGAGAAACTCTTGAAGGTGAACACTCAGTGGAAATTAATCATATCTAATCTATCGCCTATAACACCTGTCCTGTTAGACTTGACTTTAACTTAAACTTCAGCTTCCTTTAGCTGAATTATCTAACAATAATAAAACATCCAAACTGCTGGATTGTCACACATTAAACAAACATACACCGGTGAGCCAGTCTGAGAGTACAAATTAAATAACTACATTAACTTTCATGTGAGTTTAGCATTATGCACATTATAAATTGACCCTTTGCTTGGCTCTGCCACCCTCAATAACTGTTGCCCCCCATCATGCTTTTCAGCCTTGCATGGCACATATACAGTGCACAATGATAAAGCTGAAGGATTTACCATCAAATTGCAAGGTAAATGTCCAATTAATAGATGCATGAGTTCAGTCACAAGTAAACAAAAGCAGGCTTCTTCTTCTTCATGCATGTTTAACTAGCTGTAGCTAGCTAACGGACTAGCTCCAACTAACGCTCTGCCTCCACTTTAAAATACAAACCATGCAGAACGGTCTCAAATATGCATTCTAGGGCTACACGATAACATGCTAATTTAGCACCGTGAAATGATGCACAAATGAATGAGACCAAAGCTTATAGGAAATACACTAATCAGCATCCTCAGCAGTTGATCAAACACGCATCGGACACTGAGGAGTTAGCCCCAATATTATAGTACAGGATGATAAGGAGAAATTAATACTGAACTGTTATTTCTGTCTAACATAACACTGTTCAGATGTTTCCCATATCTGCCTAGACAGACAACACAAGGCTTACAAACATGTTTTTGTGAAGTTGTTGCAAAATCATCTGGAATAAATGTTCCCAAATACAGTACAGAGCAGGTCAGAGGGGCTAACTCTAGGTTAAACTCCAGCCTACATAATAATATAGTTAGTGAATGGCTCTTGGTTTTATCATAAAGGGTTAGGCCACACCCTAACAGTTTGCAGCACCTTCACATCACATCAATGAACCACAGTTGCAATCGGTGTTCATTAATTTCCATGAATACACACGCTGTAGCTTATTTGGACTCATTGCTACAGACACCGTCATGCTGCCCCAAATACTCAGTAAAACAGCAAATGTGTATAAACATGCTGCTAAAAATATTACCCAACAAATGCACTATTTCCTAACTAACCCTGAAACTACAGTATTTATTTGTGACCTGTTTTTTAAGAATTATGTCTTCAATAAAGACCAGTGGGCTAAGACAGGCTAAGAAAGGCAGAAAGCATTGAGAGACAAGCTGATTCTTTGTTGATTTTGTTCTGGTTTTTTTTTTGTTTTTTTTTTGCAGGATTTGATAAGTAGAGAATAAAGGAATATTGCCAAATGTAAAATATCTACTGTGTTGTCCCACAATGACATCAGTAAGGCGAGCTGTCAAAAGGAACTATAATGTAAAAAGACAGGACTGTCGCACTGTTCGTCCACACTGAACAGTTCATTGAAGAAGGTGCACCAGTGCTACAGCATTGGGGTGTGTGTGACCCTGAAGCGTGTTAGCATGGCATAAGGCCAAAAACACAGCCGTCCTTCCACAATTCTGCAGGTGACTGAGGAGGACTATGTGAGGGATAAGCAGGTTGTTTTTTAGAAACCCAGGCTGATGTTGTCTGTGTTATTCCCTCTTCTGGATCTCTCATACAGGGAGGCCACAGATTGATTCTCAGAGGCTGCTAAAGTGTGTTACGTGCAAACTTTACCACACACACCAAATTTTCCTTTGAAACAGATTTCTTTCACAAAGCCATTTTACCTTCTTCCCCCACCCACCCTGATGTGCCCTGTGTGGTTGTATAAATGTTGGCATACGTCGTGTTTACTCCTTATGTGTTTGCTTTAGATGCATGCACAAACAAGATTGTGAAAACATGTCAATATGGCGTATTCTTACTATGAAATTATGAAGTTTTTTCAACAATTCTCTCACATATCTGTATTTGTACATGTCAGTACTGTGTGTACGTCTTTGTATGTTTTGTGTGTGACAGCTGTTTCCATTTACAAGCACACTTAGTGTAATAATGTTTATTTGTCCCTCCCTGGGGTGTGTCTGTTTGTGTGTGTATGCATATGTTCATGTGTGAGTATATGCTTCCTCTATAAGCGTGTGTGTATGTCTGTGTGCACATTATGTATATTTGACTGTCTACATCTGCAATTTGTATGTGTCCATCAAATTTAGATGCATGAGTGCTTGTTATTTTTACATTTTTGGAATTTCACCCTCTGTGTGTACACGTTCACAGTGACACGTGTGTTTGCATGAACGTACATGACCTGTATATGCTTTTTTTGTTCCTATATGCACCAAATTCTTCATGCACACATGTGTTTTGTGTCGTGTGTGCATTTGTGTTTATGCCTAAATCAATATTGGTATTCTGTGTGGTTGTATCTTGTTGATGGTTCAGAGGAGGATCCAGTGCTGCTCGCTGTTTCTCTCTCTATCCTTCCACATGTAGCTGCCACCCCTATTAACACTTCCATTAATACTAGATCACAGATGGAAATCATCCTCTCACCCAGATGCTTTTAGATTTTGATGAGTGTTTTTATTCAGCTCCCAGGGAGAGAAGAGCAGCAGGACAACTAGTTTCACTGATGGCAGAGAAAATCTGCTGCAGCTTTCTTTCCAGTGTTCCTCTTCTAACTTCTTCCTCAGCACACTTGGTCAGTTTGCAGAGATAGGGTTGCAAAGAAAGAAAGACAGCAGAAGAAGAGAAAAGATGACGTTGGTTGGACAATGAGAAGAAAGCTGAGGGGGATTTAGAAGGAGAAAACAAGTATATTTGTTTCATTTGCATGCAGGCCTTTCAGCTCCTCAAACTTTCAATCCTTCCAGTTGCGATCCCCTTGCGCGTACTTGACAGACAAGAGACAAGCTGTGTAGAATACCAAGTGGCTCTGCATGTTCATATTAGCACGCAACATATAGCCACGTATGCGCAGACACACACACACACACGAGTGCACACACGCAAATAACCCACAAGCACGAAACACTTATGCGCAATCACACACTTACACGCACATACACCCTGATTCCATTACCCAACTGCTTGTCACTCACAAACACACATATTAACATTCATGCTCACACATACCTTCCCTCTCAGATAATCACTTGAATGCACAAACATACATACATTCACACATAAACATGCAAATTCCCCTTCAATCTCACAAAGGCATACATATATCACAAACATAAACTATTCAAACATTAGGCAAAAGCATTCCTATAGATACACAGAAATGCACATATTTAAGCCATACTTGCAATCGGGGATGCACACAGTGCTGCTGACGCGTTACCATACTGGATGTTCAAACACATCCACACAAACAGAGATGCACATTGTGCTAAATGATTTGTTTCCTCCTCCTCTCTGATGCTTATGAATAATACAAGAATCTCAAGGGAACTTTTTGCTTCACATAAATAAGAATTTAGATAGAAAATTGCATTATTAATCTGTGGCTTCTGGCTTGGCTTTTCATGTAAAGAATTCATACAGTGTTTCAAGTTTGTGGCCTCACAGGAATGGAGGCCTAAAGGGCCAACAAGTTGTGAGGCAGTGGATTTCAGTGTTTGGGATGGGGGCCAGAGATGGCTTGCATTCACTGTTTTTTTCTTAAACTGGTGATCTCAGATACAAAATGTGTTATGGTGTTAAATTCTTGCTGAGTTGCTGGGTAACACTAAAACACACTGCAATCTGCCAGTCAAAGCTTACAAATGTCACAGAGTCCCATTTGAAATTATAGTCCATCAATAAATTGACCAAGCCTATTTTCTAACTGAAATGTCTTACTTAGTAAATACCTTGGTCATAATATGCTATTAAGAGCGCTTGCATATGTGTTGTCTACTAAACTTGCAAACATGTATACTGCCATACATCACACTGTTGAAGCAGTGAAGAATTGTGTGAAAAATTGCAGCTCATGTGTGAAGAATGTGTAAGGTATCTCTTCAATAAAAACATCCTTCATTTGGGTACTGATTGGTACACAACACATATGCACTGCCCTACTTTGTTCTGTTGGTGTCAGTAAAATTCCCTCCGTCCATCCTTCCTTTCTTTTCACTCCCTGAATGAGATCAGATTAAGTAAGCCACTCCAGGTACAGCACACGCCTGCGTGGCCTTGGCCCTCGGGGCCCACTATAAAGAACGTGTCAGAGAAGGAGACCATCTCCATTTATATGCCTCACGTGAATGCTGCCACACTTTTACGACTGACATTCAACCATAAAACTACTGGCTTCATATGTGTTGAAACGTGCACATATTCAAACACACTGAAAGAGACGCGTGGTGAAATTGTGACTTCCTATGGTTGTATCTGACAAACAATGTAAATATAATAAAGGTCATAACACCATGAAGAAGAAAAAGGAGGAATGTAAAAGCATTCTTTGTAATTTTCCTGTTTTGTTGCATGTTTTGAGCACTTTATGCACATTACATTTTTTTTGCCATTGTTTTGATGCAACCTCAAGTCTGTTTCCATTTGCGTACAACTACATTCATGCTTCAAAATATGGTATGTTCTTAAAACTCTTCATCAACATCACATGCTGGTGTCAAAAAAGAAAATGCTGCAACAAAACACTCCTCACTTAGGACAGTAAAAAACAACAGTGCATCAGATCTTATGTTCAGACCTGCAGTCATTTAATGGTGATAAACAGTGCTAAAAAAATCAGTAGATTTTAAGTTTGTTTACATTTTCAGACCATTTTCCAGCATGCATTTCTTCAGGGATAAAACTCTCCTTCACCTTCTGCACAGAAAGAGGACTGTGGAATTTGTCTCTCATCATGTATATTGAAATGGCTTTTGGAGGGGCTCTCTTTGCAGACAGTATGGACATTCAGAACAATTACAGCGACAAAAAGTGCTTGAATGTATGTGAGTATTATGTTAAGATAAGGGTGGGCGATGTGACCTAAAATTTATATCAAAGTATTTTTTTAATTGTTCTTTGTGGTGATGATATATCACAGTATTGCAAACATTAGTAATGAAAGGGAACATATCTTAAAAAATTAAAAAATAATAAAAAACAGATTTGTTTATATCCTCAGAATAGTAATGAGGTATAGACCTCCATATATTTTGGGAGGAGCCACGTGCTCCGTAATGTAGGTTAATTTGTAAATGGAATGGATCCAATGAATCGAATTCTACCCAAAGCATATTATGTAAGTATCAAGTACATTTACATACAATAGCAGCAGACACACAAACCGACACAGCACACACCAGAGTGGCTTTCCTATCAGAGCAAAGCTAGCTGAGCTTGTGTTGCAGCACAAAGTGCAGAGACATCGGGTCTGGCCATGTGAGACTACACAGATGCTACAAGCCACATTAGTTGCAGAACGGGCTAACCAACGAAAGGAACAGCAAACTAACCTAAAAGCGGCAAAACTTTCTAAGTTTAAAGGTAGTATCGATCCACCCTTAAGTTCAAGTTGTTAAGGGGCTAAACAAGTGAACCCAGGTGCAGACACAGACAGGTGAGGCTCCGAGAGAGACAGGAGTGTAGATCAAATTATGTTCTCCCAGCAGATGTAACAATACCCCCATCTGACCAGGCTTGTTCGGGTGAGCAGCATGGAACTCTTGAATGAGGGAGCAATCCAGAATTTTTTTTTTGCGCTCGTTGGGTCTGCATCCCGTCTAATCCACCTAATACTGCAAGTCATGGCAAAGCACATCCTGGAGTTGTCGGACAGTATAGGCAGGATGGCCATCTATCATCCGAGGTGGTGGAGGAGCTGCAGTTGGAGGGGCCCCTGGCAGAAAATGCCTCCTTTTGCCTAGGGGAGTAACCTGGGAAGGGGAGTGGCAATGGTTGGCCTGGGACAGGGACCGGATGGAAGCCTGTGAAAAGGCAGCTTGAGCATTCTTTGAAGACCACTGGCAGCTGCGTAGATAATTCCGGACAGATGAAAAGACAACCTCTACCTCCCTAGAGGGTAACAAGTGGGGTTGATAGCCAAGTGAGTCCTTGAAAAGAGACATACCTGAAGAAGCAGTGATGAGGGTGTTGTGGGTATATTCAACCCAGGGAAGCGGCACCCTCCAGGAGAATTACTTGACAGAGATCGCACATCGTAGAGTTGTCTCCATCTCCTGGGTGGTCCGTTCGGCCTTGGCGTTAGACTGTGGATGATATCCAGAAGAGAGACTGATGTTAATATCAAGAGGCTGAGCAAAAAGATTTCCATACCTGAGAAATGAACTGGGGGCATCTGTTAGAGACTATGTCAGAAGGGGTACCTTGTAGGCGAAACATGTGTTTAACCAGCAGTTCTGCAGTTTCTCTAGAGGATGAGAGTTTGGGAATAGGAATAAAGTTGCCTTGGAAAATCTATCAATGATGGTGAGGATGGCTGTGTCACCTTTAGATGGGGTGACACCAGTGCCAAAGTCCAGAGGTATGTGTGACCAGGAAAGATGGGATATGAGAAAAGGACGAAGGAGACCAAAGTGGGTTTGGTAGATGTTTTCTTCTGGGCACAGGCCGAGCAGGATGGAGAAAACTCCCTCATATCCTTCTCCACAGGAAGACAACAGTCCAGTCCACCATCATGACAGGTCACCTGGGTAGAGTGAGCACACTGGAGAACGTCTGAAGTCAGAGACAAACAATGTGTTTTTGTGACCATGACCTGGGTTGGGCTGACACAGGACACAGTCTGGCTCAGTACTGAAGTTATCGACAGTGAACTGGCAGTAAAGGGCATTGGGCTTAATGTTCCATGAACCTGGACGACAGGTGTGTAAAATTCAACTGACCAAAAAACAAGACCCACCTGGCTTGCCGGGGTTCAGATATTTGGCAGTCTGGATGTAGGAAAGGTTTTTGTGATCTGTCCACAAAATGAAGGGAAGCACAGCACCTTCCAGTCAGTGACACCATTCCTCAAGAGCCAATTTAACAGTTGGCGTAATAGTTACCAATGTCGTTCGATGTGAGCTTCATAAGGATCCTGCCAGACAACGGTAGTTGCAGATGAAGTGCCTGCACAAATTAAGCCAAATGGCATTACCAGATACTTGAAGTGGCATAATGGTGTGTTGAATGCTGTTTTCCACTTGTCCTCCTCTCTGATACAGGTGAGATTATAGATGTTTCTGAGGCCCAGTTTGGTTGTGGCTCCCTAGATAGCAACAACAACAACCAAAAAAAAAAAAAAAAAAATTCATTGTGATGTTATTCAATCCTGAGCAGGTACCACGATCTGGCGGGGTGCGTGAGGCAGAGCTGAGTCTTTGTTGGAGTCTTAAATACAGGATCGGATGCAGCTGGAGAGCTTTTAGCCTCAGACACACCTGTCTCCACTCAGGCAATCACACACCACACAGACACACAGGCAAAAACAGAGAGAGTGTAAGGGTCTGCAGTAACCTTTTTGGGTTTTGTGATTGAGAGTGCACAGGTGAAGGCAGACCTTGCCAAGATCAAAGAAGTGGAGGAATGGGCAGTCCCTGAAAGCCAGAAGCAACTCCAGCTCTCCCTGGGGTTCAATAATTTCTACCAGTGCTTCATATGGGACTACAGCATGGTGGTGGCCCCCTTGACCTGACTAACTTTTCCATCGACTTAGGTTACCTGGTCTTCCGAAGCAGCCTCTGCATTCTCCAGACTGAAGAGCTTATTAAGAGCTGACACCAGCACCAGTCTTGGTTCAACCCAACCCTACTCTCCAGTTCATTGTTGAGGTAGACACTTCCAACACTGGAGTGGGAGCTGTTCTATCTGAACAATGTGGTTCTGATCAGAAGCTCAATCCCTGTGCCTTCTTCTTCCGAAAAGTGACCACCACCAGCTGAAAAGAACTATGACGCCAGGGAAAGGGAGCTCCTGGTGGTTAAAATGGCTTTGGACTCACTGGTTGGAGGGCTCTGAACAACAGTTTGTGGTCTGGACTGACCACAGGAACCTCTCCTATATCCAGTCAGCCAAGCAGCTCAACTGCCGCCACCACAGTACCTGTGCCTCAGCTGCTTCAATTTCACCCTCACCAACTGACCTGGCTCCAGAAACGTTAACCCCTCCACCCTCTCCTGGCAACATACTGCTGCTGAGACTGATACCGAACCCAAACCCATCCTTCCCTCATCCTGTGTGGTGGTGGCTGACATCGTCTCTGACAGAGGCCTCCAGTTTATCTCCTAAGTCTGGAGGGAGTTCTTCTGGGCACAGGGGGCAACAGTCCGTCTCTCCTCCGGTTTCCATCCCGAAGCCAATGGTTGGTTGGAAAGAATCGACCAGGACCTGGATTCATCTTGAAGATACCTAACTGCCTCCAATTCCACTTCCTGGTCCACTCACCCTCCCTGGGTGGAGCATGCTCAACGTCCTGAGTAACTCTGCCACAGGTCTCTCCCCATTTGCGGCTTCTCTCGGGTACCTTTCTTCTTTACTTTTTCTCCTTTATTTACAAAAAGATCATCAGCATCTGCTGATGCCGGCAGATCAGGAAGGACACTTGGGCCTCCCTGCTGAGGTCAGCTAAGGTTAACAAGCCGATAGCCAGCAGATACCACAGAGCGGCCACCAGCTACACTACACTACTTTGGGTATCCTCTAAAAACATCCCACTTAAGACCTAGTCTAAGAAACTCTCTCCGATTCCTAGGTCCGTTCCCCATTGATTCCATTATAAACCCCTCAGCTTTTAGACTAAGATTACCTGCTGTCTTGGTGTTCTGAGTTCAGCGTTTGGGTCCAGTTTCCGTGCTTGCCAACATAACAGAGAGATGACAGGATTGCAGATTAGATATTGTTCAAGGGGCAGTTTTGAAGGTAATCCTGCTTTCTATTGACCCTTAAAGCAGTCAGAGGTAAAATGATTAGCGCACACATATAGCTGAAGAGTTTTCCTGTTGTTGTTGTTGTGGGGACATTTCCATCAAGTGAATCCACCGGGTCTTCTTTTCCTCAGATGGTGGATTCTTGCAGCCAACAATAGAGAAATTGGTGTGTGTTTTGCTTGTAATGTTACCTTCCACATCTTGGTGTTACTGGATTTGACATTATAGCGAGGAAAATAGTAGTTACTTGATGTAACTCCAGTTGTCTGAGTACGTGCCTAGACCTCTACCTGCATTTTATCATAGTCTGATTAAAGCCAGTTATTTTTAATACACTAAAACATTTATTATAGCAATGATGGTACAGTATACCCTTGTTTTTCGCGGGGGTAACGTTCCAAAAAGAACCCGTGATAGGCAAAATCCGTGAAGTAGAAACCTTTTTTTTTCACTATTATTATACAATTAAATACTCTATTATACATTGAAAAGAAAGAACAAACCATTTTACAGGCTCAAGCATTTGTTTCACAAATAAAAGAAACTTTTTTTTCAACAAATAACTTCTGTACTGTACTGTCAAATCATAATTTTAATCATCAATGTGAGCAGAAAGCTTCAAATTGCGGAGATTAGCACCGCCCACCGAGTAATTGGATTAAATGGGAGAAAATTAAAAACGATTATGAAAAAAATACAAAGTACAGTCGGACAAATAGTGACTCAGGTGTATTTCACTGCTCTTCAGACTGAGCCGCTGCATCCTGACTGGGAGAAGAACATAGGGATAGGCAGTTGTTGTCGCTCTTTTTTCTTCTGCATCTTCAGCTGCCTTTTGGGCCCTGCCGCAGGTGCTTTTGTTGGTCCAGAGCGTTTTGTCGACATTATGGGTTTTAGAGAAACTCGAAATTGCAAGATAATTTGCACGTACGTAATGTAAATTTGGCAAGCTGTTTTACGTACGTGTACATGTTAAACTGCAACGTTATTGACGCACAGGTAGAGAAGAAGCGGAGTGACTTTTTAGCCAATCAGAATGCAGAACACAATGCACGATGCAAATCCATGAAGTAGCAAAACCGTGAAAAGTAAACCGCGTTATAGTGAGGGATCACTGTATTGCAAAATCTTTGTCATGGCAGATCATGATACCAGTGACAGTGATGAAATTAGTATATTGCCCACCTCCATGTTAAGACAGACTTGAAACAATGTGGACTTTGAATAAACTTTCCAGTCTTTATGCTAAGCTAAAATAAACATATCCTTGCTTTAGCTGCATATATAGCCTATAGACATGAGAGTGGTATCATTTTTCTCATCTAATCTCCAGCAAAAAAAAATCATACATTTTCCTAAAACGCTGAACCAGTCCTATAAAGCACCAGGCCATTGAGGCTCCAAGACATATAGCCGAAATCAAGAAATGACATTTTTCAGTGGCATTGTTTTTGAAGATGAGAAGATCACTCTAGCTATTATAGTTTTCCCTCTTTTAAGTGTGTGCTCAATGACAATCAATATATCATATTTGGCTCAGTTTGACTTTTTTTCATACATAGCTTTTCTGGAAGGCTGCTCTACCTTGCAATTATTTCATATGTACTGGACAATTAAAAAGTACTTTCATTATTTCACTTTAATTGAATTCGAGATCCCTCATATATGCAAATTTGTTACCGTTTAGTACTTCTTCCTCTTCCCACAACCAGAATACACACTTACCAGTATTCTTAAAGAATGTAACATGCAGGCTCAAATCTAAAACTTAAGTGTGTTTGTGGGCATGGTATATATACATATATACAGCATATTAATGTGTGTGTGTGTGTGTGTATAAGTGTGTGTCTGTGTGTTTGTTTGTCCGTCTGTATATCTGTGGCTCCCCTCAGTGTGCGTTCAGATGGGGGTTGTGAGCTCACAGACAGTAGTGTGTCTTATTAAGAGGCACAAAGCCCTCAGCAGGTGCTCCCTGTCTGGCTTTGTCGCTCATGCACTCCTCTGTTTATTTGTTCAACTCGTAGAAAAATCCCCTTTCTTTTAGCCCTGGGGGAAAACAAAGAGCAGGCGCATAAAGACAGGACTGCCCCTGCATCCCGGCAGCAACAAAGACAAGCTACACATGTCAGGGATGGCATGGCATGGAATGGCAGGTGTTCTGTAGACGGGAAAGCTCGAAGTGAACTTTTCTCCTCCTTTTTCTTTCCCTAAAGTTGATGGACTATCTCATGATAGTCAGTGCAGAGTTACAACCACTAACTAGCACACACTGGCAAAAAAAATGTGCAAGAATGTGCATGCATACACACTTACAGCTGTTACTTTTGGTACCTGTCAAGGTCAAACTTTTTTATGATCTGTAACCTGGACTGGAATTATCAAACTGCTAAAAGTGAAACTTAAGTAAAAGATTAAAGTAAACAGCCCTTACTTTTTCTCCTGCTCACAAATTTAGGAATAAAAGTTGTTTATTTCTCTTCTTACAACTCGGAAATATTCTGGAGCTCTGGAGATGTCTGCAGCTAGTTAAAAGTAGATAGATGGCTGCAGCACAGAGCCAGAGGTGAGCACACACCTTCTGGCCTTCTGATGTTGTGGATTTCTGTTCTGCTTCAGTTTGATTTACTTTCAGTATCAATTACAAGCAGGATTTTGTAAATTCTGTTAGTTTGGAAGCTATCATGGTTCAATATGCAACTTACGTAAGTGCGATATAGAAAGTTTAAGTTTCCAGTGCACATTTTCACTGAAGACATCTTGGGTCCATAAATTAAACTTTTCAAATGGAAAATATTTGAATTTTCATAGGTTGTGGATTTTTCATCAAGGGAGAAGGACAGTCATTTTAGTAACTGAACTTTGTTGTGGAAAACCATTTTATTCAGAGTATTTTTATACTTTATATATATTTTTATACAATGTATTACATTGTTATGAATGTCTCGTTAATTGCTGTTGGAGATAATCAGAGTTTCACACAAATAGTGTAGTGTGTATTAATATTTAAATTAACTATGTATTTGCAAAGACCATATAAAATGTAAGGATTTGCTGGGAAAATCCATATCTCTGATTGACTATTCCTGCTCTCGCATGGATCGCATGCTACATGTGATCACTTCACTACTACACTTTGGTGTACGCAGGAGCAAGTCCCCTGATATATAATAATAAATAATAATAATAAAGAAAATATATAATAAAGGTGTCATGTTTTCACTTTAAGCAGAAATCTGTTATAACTAACATTACTAGAGACGTACCTATAAAATATAATCAAAAATCAAAATGGTTAATGGTTAGTGGCGAGGGCTTCTATGATCCCACTTGAACTGGAGAATTTGTTTTGTTACTAATACTGCTCAGCTAATTAGGGAATTTGACCACGCGTGGACCAGAATGATATTCCTGGCATTAGTGCCTTGTCAATGTGGACCAATACACCCATGATCAATACTTTGTCAATATTTGTTTTTCTGTCTCTGCGTGTGTGTGTGTGTGTGTATACATGCGTCTGTTTGTGTGTAGAGAGAGGGCTACTTGCCAGCTGTGCAATCTGCTCAGTAATCTCAGGTCTGGTCTGTACACACACTCCACAATCTGCTCCGGTAAAATTGGCCCTACCCACCCAGCCTCACACAAGCACGCACACACGCCCACACACACACACACACACACACACACACACACATGCACGCACGCACACACACACACACATATATATTCTTACGAGGACCACAGATTGACTACATTCATCACTGAAGGGTTCCAACCTTAATCCTGAATTGAAGTTTAAAACCCCAAATTAATTTAGATTATTATGTTATTATTTCAATATTTTATACGTTTTTTTAAATTAAGATGGACCAATTGACCTTCACTTTCCAAAATGTCAGCCCGAGGTTTTAAAAGTCAAATCTGTGTTTTAGATTAGATGTAACACACACATACACACATACACACATGATTAGGATTTAAATTCAGTGCATCTGTGCAGTCTCTTCCCGAAAAACCTTAAATCCACTGAATATTATTTCTTCTCGTTGTTGTTGTGAGTGCTGTCTTTCTCAAAGTGTACCTCAAGAATATTAAAATCACTGCTCGCTACGCGTTGCTACTTCCCAGCAGCTAACCCACTCTCTTCCTGATTCACAATAACCCTTATCAGCCCAATTTCCCTTCTCTCTTCCCTTGCCCATTTTAACACGACGCCCTGTTTGTTGTTTAAATGGAAGGGAGAGAAAATTGGCCACTTTTGCCGTTCAGAAACTCCCGCAGCTGTCGGTAATCGCTGTGTGTGTGTATGTGTGTGCGTGCGCCACGGTAATGTGCAGTTACCACAGTAGGGGTGCGTGGGGCGGGGGCTTGGAGAGAGGGGTCATGTCGTGCGGCGGAGAAAGCACTATTAGGAGAAAATGATAGGCCTGTCCCTGAAACTCCATTATACACCAAACACTTAAAAGACTGGACTGGCTTCATTACAGGGCAACATGAATCATGCAGCACTCACACAAGTGAGTCTCTCTCTCTCTCTCTCTCTCTCCCTCTCTCTCTCTCTCTCTCTCTCTGTATCCCACTCTCTCCCCCAACACAACCTTCTGTTTAAACTGGAGGATCGCCAGGAAAGAGGGATGGAGCGAGGGAGGGAGCAGAGTAAAGAGGAACAGAAGAGGTTTCAGTGTTGCCTAGGGCCAAGACTGTTTGCCTCAGGTCTGACAAACAGGAGGAGAGGAGAGAGAAGGAGGAGACGAGAGAGGAAGAAGAGAGAAGAGCAAAGGACAGCAGGGAGGAGGAGAGGAGGTGAAAAGAGATGAAGAGAGGAAAGTAGATAGGAGCACGGGGAATAGGAGAAAATAATTAATAATAATAATAATAAGAGAAAGTGAGGGTGACAGGAAGTAAGAGCATAAGATGAAAAGAAAGAAGAGAGAATGAGAGGTGATAGGGGAGGAGAGTCAAATAATAGGAGGAGAGGAGTGACTTACTGGAGCATGCTGTAGTCGATGTGCGATGGAAAATGGATAGAAGTGTGACTTCAAGTGACCTGTGAGTGTGTGTGTGTGTGTGTGTGCGTGCGTGTGCGTGTGTGTGTGTGTGTGCGCACCCTTACACATGCCTGCTCCTCTGTCTTTGTCCATCTGTGTGACTGTACACAAATGTGTTAAAACAGCCTGTTAGCTTTGGTGTATGTTACTAATGAACATTTGTGAAATGCTAGTGCGTGTCTGTGAACTGTGCACGTGTGCCTGTATGTGCACATGCATAGCGAGCATGTGTTTATATTAGTGTGTGTGTGAAGCGACCATTTGTTTTTTTAATTTTCTGTGTATGTGTGTGTGTGTGCGTGTGTGCGTGTGTGTGTGTGTGCGTGTGTGTGCACTCCAGAGCGTGTCGCAGAATGCTGCCAGAGGGCCGAGGCGGCGAGCCAGACCCAGGGCACAGCATGACACTGTGTCCCGATCTGTGTTGTGAGTGCCTCAATTACCCATCAGCCTGATAGAGAGAGAGACAGACAGAAACACAGTGTGTGTGTTTAGCTCGAGACAAGGACGGATGATTCCTGATTTTTGTCTCTTTTGTCTCTTGCAAACTGACCCAAATCTCCACTCATTTTGTGAGTGTGCACTTCTCATTTCACAGGCACTTAAATCCAAAACCACATAGCACTGTGTCCTTCATAAACCTCCTATCTCCAGTTCTCTTCTTTTCATATTTTCTATCTCACCGATACCACATGGAAAAGATTTTGTTGAATCATTCAGCTTTTACACTCTGTCACAAACTCGGAACAGGCCAGCCTGCTGCAGGTCAACCTATCCTGGGAAATATACCGGAGGTGTGGCATCTTGCATTCCCAGTAACAGCAAAAAACACAAAACAACAATGGAAAAAAACTTTATTTGGAACAAGCAGGAGAAGAACTTGGTAGTTTGCATGTGCAGTGATAGTACCAAGAGTGCACCTTCAAAAAGTTCAACTTTAGCAACTAATCCAGGAAGACAGATTCACAGTACCCAACACTGTTTAGACGGGTTTCCTGTTTACACACCAATGCACATGCAACAAGAGATCAGCGGCAAATGTCATAATAGCTTAAGATATTTAGAAATACAGCGACTTGTTGAATACCAGTACCGGAGGTAAATTTGTAGCACTCTTTCTTCAAACCTGTTTCACTAGAGTCCTCACGTTTATAGACATCTGTTGACAAGCTAGCTAACATGACACATACGGTAGACAGATACGGTAGTTGCTAGCAGTAGCAACATTAGCCCAGACTACACAAAGTTAGCTCTTACATGTAGGGAATTACTGCCTGTAAGCAGCTTTACCTGAGTGAACCAAACTGTCTTCAGGAATTCACAATCCTGCTAGTGGTTTCACGCTATTCCACTGATCAATAGGAGGCAGTAATGTGCCAAGAAACACACCAGTTTGCTAGCAAAGGCTCGGTAGAAGAAGACTGCTAGCTAATAAACATCGATATGAACAATGCTGGACTTCAAATACTTATAAAATCGGCTTTACAAATGTTTTCAGAGGAAGGGAATGCTTTTCTTGGAAACAATGTGTTTTGATGAGTAACACTTAATGTAAACAGAACTCTTTTTTCATTTACAAGAAAACAGGAAACCTTCAAATTACGTTAGCATGTGCAAAAATCCTGCTGTCTGCCTTCTGCACAAGTTAAGAGCATAAAAGTTCAATCATTAGTTAATTATTAATAAAACGGCCATGTGGAATGAAATTATGAATTCCTGCTGTTTCCAGTTATGAGATACACAAGCTACGATCTACCAAATATGTTATGCAAGAACCATTAATATTAGATATGTGCAGTGTCTACAGGTAAAGCTTAACTCATTAGAAATGATGTCAACACAGGATTTAATAAGTATTATTTGTCTGCTGCAGGGGATCATGAAAAGAGACTGAACACCTGTCTATGTTTTTTTCTTTGAAATATTACAAGCGTAACAACATAATTACTTTTCCATCTAAAGTCATCAATCTGCATCTCTATCAGCTGTCACCAAGTCACTCCCTGGAACACATCAAACTGATCAGCAAAGCTATATTCTTTATTAAACAGCCATAAGCAGTAACAGTGTGAGCTTTGTGTTACCTTAAAACATGCATTTCTTCCTCATCAGTATTTGCGTGAGCTGTCCACCTCTTCATTAAAATCCAGGCCTCTGATCAGATGATTAGATGCTACAGCTAATTGTGCACTCTGAGCAAACAGGGAGGTTCTCTTCTTGGGATACTGAACATTTTTCACCAATTACTTTTGCGATTCATGCAGTTTATGGTACAAAAACAAGTCATAGCATTGATCTCTCCATGAGTTTTCGCTCATTCTGGACATTTTGCTGATTATGTATTTTGGAAATAAGTATTAAAATTATGTATCTTCTGTTTTATTCTGTGGCATATTTCAACTCAAAAGATTATTGCGTTTCTATAGGAATATAGTCAATTTGTCCACCAATATCACAAAGCGGGACAGCAGAGAACAGTGTTTAGACCAAGAGGTCCTCATTAGAGGGAGACCGAGGAGTGGATTTTCACTCCTGTCTCGTCCCACTCCCACAGAAATACTTCCCATCCCAATCTCAGAAGAATGACTCCTGTCTCATTCCACTCTCGTGATGTGGGTTTTCATGGGCTAGTCTTTAGGCGATGGGATGGTTTCTTATTTGATGTCCTTGTTGTCCTTGCCAGATTACTTTTATGCTGAGATGGAAAAAGTACTCGAATATTATACTCAAGCAACAGTGCTGTTACGTTAAATTAATTTTACTCAACTAAAAGTACTTGTGTAAAACTTACCTATATGAAAGTAAAAACCAAGTCAGCTAAAATGCAGTAAATATTACTGCATTACATTTTGTAAATTGTTGGCGATATATGATGCTGCTGTTAGATTGTTTAACACCTTCAGTGAACAATTGCATTCAGTGTCAATCCAACAGCACTAGTGAAACAACCAGTCCTCCCAGCCTCTCTGTCCCACTATAACCAGTCCTCTTTGTCCCTGTATAAGCAGTCCTCCCAGCCTCGACTCCACTCTTCCCACTTTTCAAACATTTTGGGCTGAATGAGGCTCTGCAGTCCCAACTCAGCTCATAAACACAGCAGAACATCCTCACACACCTCATTGAAGGAAGAAGTTCCTCAGCAGTGTAGCAAATGCAGAGGGCAGTCCCTGCTGGAGGATCCACCATTTAGCATTAAGCTAAACCCAACGTGCACCATGCAACATCCTGGGTGTGTTTGATTTTTGTCACTTAGCGTGCTTGTACATTCATTCAGTGATTGATTGAGGTAGGTGCATCCACTCATCCACCCACCCCACCTACCTCCATACGTGGACTTTCTTGCTTTTTATACTACGTCACCTGACTGACCTCCTTTGCTCCTGTCATAACCTATACTGTTGTTTTTCGTGAGGACTGTCATGCTTGTGCATGCAGGGAAACAAGGAATACAGGAGCTAGGAACCAAATTCAGACTACAAAGTTGGAACTGGTGCAGTTAAAATGATTCATTACAAAAAAGGGTAATAAACAAAAGGCTCACTGAATGTTGAGGCAGGCAAAGGTAGAATCCAAAGAAATCTGTCCAAACAAGTAAACAAATCCAACCGGGTGCATGCTAGAATCAAAAAACACAATAAAAGGTAAAGTCCTGGAAACCTGGTGGAACACCTCTAGACCCCTCTGGACATCAGGCGGGAGGCTGGCGGTGTTGGCAGAACCCGTCTGGAGGCATGGCTGGAGAGCAGGACCAAAGAACAGTGGCAGGACATCTGAGCTGGAGGCCGGAGAGGGGGCAGCAGGGCTGGTGACCTTTGAGAGGGCAGCAGGACTGGAGGCCAGTGACAGGACATCTGGACTGGCGGCTGGCAACAGGGCAGTAGGACTGGAGGCCAGTGACAGGGAGTCAGGGGAGCTGGTGTGGTCAGGGAAGCAAGAGGCTGATGAAACACCACCACACAAGATCGGTGCACTGCACTGCACCGCACCGCAGGATCGCTGCAGTTCCTCCTGCAGCACAGTCACTAGTGACTGCTGCATCTTAGGTGTGGGTGTCGGATGCGCCATCCTCCTGCCAGACTTTCCAAGTGGTTGCACTCATGTGTCCTGGGATCTGGTAGATCTTCTGAGTGGCTCCAGCCATCTGTCCAGCCCTCAGGCCGCCCACCTGAGGTTTTCTGCGCCAACCCTGTCCAGCCCCCAGGCTGCCTACCTGAGGTTTCAGACTCCACCACTGTCCAGCCCCCCATTCTGCTGCTCGCCCCTGAGACGTGCCTGCTTGAGTGTAGTGCATTTGGGTCATTTTGAACTGCCAAAAGTAACTTTTAGACTTTTATAAGTTTGTAGGTTATATAATAGGTTAGACTATGAAAATGTAGCAAAGCAAGCTGACATTTCCTGCAGGGACTGTGTATACAGCACAAGCTGGCCACTTGATCAGGTCAGCTTTGTAATGTTTTTTTTTTTTTTCTTGCAAATTCATGATAAATAAAGAACCCATCAGAAGAGGGAATTGTGAATGAAACTGTCCTGTCCTTTTCTGTCCTTTCATCTGCACTGGTTAACATTAGGGAGCTATAGACTGGAGAAAATCTGGAGAATCATTTACTTCACTGTGTCACTGAAAGGCTACCAGCAGCTACCAGCTACTTTTAAGGCAGACTGTTTTCTTGCATGTTACTTAGTGCAGCTGACGATGTGAATCAATCAACACACTTTAAATATCAATATGACAGCTTTTACGATTTGATTTGTTTTCATTGGCTCTCTTGCATGTCATAGGCTACATTTTAGTGATGATTTTCAAGCACTTCAAAAAAGGTATATGAATTAAAACCAGATTTATTTGTTTGTTAGCAGACTTGGAGGTCCCTAATGTCCGTTTTCCCCACCAACAGATCATAGATCCACATTTATTACATATTACATTTGTGGCAAGAGCACTAATGATAGTAGCGACAGTAATCACATGATGGCAGAAATTCCTAATTCATATAATCAAGGAAGAGCTCTTTGCAGTTTCAACCCTTTAGAATGACAACTAGGGTGATAACATACCTCTGTTTAGACTTTTAAATAACTGGTGCTAATAGTTTCTGGTTGAATTAATGAAAGTTGTGTTAGGCTTGTTTTTCTGTGGACTGTTTTAACTCTGATGTAAAGTTGAGGGGAAAAGAGGTGTAACACTGTTAGCCTATAGTTATGCTGGTCTTTAATGACATCAGCCAAAGACATGTCTGATTTCATTTTTGACCACTTCCCTGGCCCAGCCCCCTCCCTCTTGTCTCTTCTCACCATAGATTCAAGTAAATCAGCAAATTGCATCTGAGAGCCAAAAGAAACTTGAGGAAGTGAGCAGGTAACTCATCATACTAAAGTGATATCACCTGTGTCCTGAAATGAGGGGTGATAGGTTTGGTAAGTGAAATGGTTTGACAGGCTCACAGCACGCTTCTCGATTGTGGAGTAGATGAAACTAAAATGGGTGCTGTTTGTGGGTGTGAGTGAACACAACAGCAGCTCTTTAATGAATCTGGAAATATTACTTTGTGATGTGATGTGATGGGATCCTACATGAACTCATTGCTTTCCTCCGAGGTTGAACCAGCTTTTGTCAGGTCACATTTTTGTGTTTTTCCTGGCTTTTCAAGCTAGTTTGACGTAGGCAGGGCTTAGTTGGAAAAAGGTGATGTCATGTACTTCAATGCAAGAGTTGGCTGAATGTGAGAATTTGCTGCTTTTCTTTGTCATATATGACAGTAAACTGAATATCTTTAGGGTCTGGACTATTGGTTGGACAAACAAGAAATTTGATGATGTTGCCTTGGCCTTTGGGAAATTGTGATGCGCATTTTCCTCTCTTTTATAAGATTTTATGAACAAAACAATAATAGATTGAGAAAATAACCTGCAGGTTAATAGATAATGAAAATGAGTTGTAGCTCTAGTTGTGTGGTTGTCAATCTGATCAAACCATGCAGTCCTGATAAAGCAAATCAACATTTTGAGTCTTTGATCAATCAAATATTTAGTATATTCTATTTATTATAATATACTATAATATTTAGTATATTATATATTATATTTATTATATTATTATATACTATAATATGTAGTATATTATATATAAACCCAGTTTTCAGGATATTTATGGTAATTAGAAGCTAGTCAGGTGAAATCAATTTTATGTTCCAATATCACAAATCACATTTGCCTCAGGGGCTTTACAGTCTGTGCAGCATAATACTTTTCTTACTATTAAAATAGTGACAACACAAACTTTACCTCTAACACCATTGTAATTTCTGTCTACATTTTCACATTTGCTCACACTTGTCATTTGCACATCACTTTGTAGAAGCTACATCTTCCAGTTATTGCCTCAGTTAGCATGGCTCCTTACTGAGAAGTTGTTGGCTTAATGCTGTCTTACATGTTTCATGGCAATTCTTCAAACTCTTCTTGTAACAGCGCTGAGCTTCTCTCAGTCAGACAGGAAATGTTGTGCCATAATTTAGTGAACAGCTTTGCTCCCATCCGTAATGGTCAAATATTTTCTATCACTATGAGACAAGTTTCACTTCACGCCACATGTACAGTCATTTAAAATGAATTTTAAAGCTGTGGGAGTAACCAAACATTATACTTTACACAAAAATACCAGATTTTCATTTTATTATTTATTTATTATTTATTTTATTGTTTTTGTGAATTTATAATTTTCACAACATAAATACACAATGACATGGATCGCTTTGGCGTACCCTGCGCACACTGAAAAAGACCATGCTGTATTATTTGTTATGTCCATGCTATGTCTGCAGAGTTGTGAGAGCTTTGGTGCGTTTGTGGGGATTTCTTTCTCTCTATCACCTTTCCTTCCATTTTGCCTCCTTGCCTCTTGCCTCTCCCATCACCATGGACATACGCAGCACTGCCATTAGCACAAGATGGTTTTACACTGAAGTGCTACATACCACACAGTTATTTAGAAAAACTGAGGAGACAGCCACACATGCGGTCCTTCACTAGGGAGGGATGAACTGCATTTTTCAGATACTTGAGAAGCAATAGATGCAGCACACAGCACAACACCTGAGATGATTAACATTTTTTAATCTCACCATGGAACTGAAGTACTTCAATGAAAGGTTTGATGTGCTATTACTCTGAACATAGTTGTGCCTGTGTCTGTATTATCAATATCAGGAGATGAGCTATGTGAGCGAGTGAAACAAGTGCAATACATGAGGTTGGAGAAGGATAACAGATGACAGTGTCAGTGAGCCATCTTGAGTTGGATTAGTTGGTTACTATGGATACTATACATATATATGCACCAGCTCTTGACACACACACTCCTTCAGAGCCTGACCTTCTTCAGTCCCTCCTTCACTATCATAACATCACTCACACCCGGCCCTCTCCGAGTCTCCTCCCCACCAACATAATGACATTTGCATACAGATGTCTCACTTCTGCTGATAATGCATGCTACATGTGTGTGTGTGAGTGCGTGTGTGCGTGCGTGCGTGCACGTCTGTTTGTGTGTGAGTGTGAGAGTGTGTATAGGTTGTGACTGCAATCAGCTGACATCTGAGTACAGGTTAGGGCTTGAAGGCAAAGCAGGATGTGCAACCTTGTGAAACAATCCTCATTAAAATCATTATCACCATCATTATCACAAGTAGGACAACTTCTTTGGCCAGGAAAAATAACACACACTCACACACTCACACACGCACACAATAACGCAGCACTCAAAAGTGAGAGGCTGGGGAGGAAGAAAGAATGGAGTGACTCCTTCGAGTTTGCTGGAACAACTGTGCCTGGCAGACACAAGTAAATAGGGGATTGAGTTGAACTCGTCAGGGCCCCGTTCCAAATCTGTGGCCCTGCCCCCACTCTCCCTCTTTCACTTTTTCTTCTTCTTCTTGTAGCGTTTTCTTCTCTTGCCTCATGAAACAAGCCACCTACACTTTAGGACATCTGCTAAGCTGATTTTCTGGAGCTTAGCAGCACCACAGTGGTATCAAAGAGATTAGGTGAAACAACATCCAACTCTGGCTTTGTGCTGTGTTTCAATAATGCAGCACTGTGCGACTGGGTGCATGTGTTTGTGCCTGTTCGCCTCCAGTGCGTGCTTGCCTGCGCACAAGCTTGCTGTGTACGTGCGTGGGTGTGTATTATGCTCGGTGTTACAGTGCCATAAGTCACAGAGCTGGTGTAATACAGTTGGATCTGGAGTGTGAGCGCTTCTTTGCGTACAAGGATTCAGAAAGCGTAACCAAAGAGCTGCTTCAGAGGATCTCTCAGTCTTTGTTACTGAGCCAAGCCCATTATCACTGGAGAAAAATCATCTCCAGAAAATAAACTGTTGTTTGGTGATGCTGAAAATCCACTAAATGTTAGAGTTATTTTTGCCGTGTGAGGCCTGACAATCATATATTTGCACTTAATGTGTATTTATTCTGTTTATTTTTCTCACTTACTTAATACATACATTTTTCTCCACAGAGCACATGTGTGAATTTGTTTTTCTTCTGCCATACATTTGGTAATGAAAGGGTGCTTTATGAAGCGAAGTGACTATATCTTGCTGCATTATGCATGCATGATGGCTAACGCTTAGTAACTATCCACACACGTAATTAAGTAGTGAAATGTAATAATGTCATTTATCCCTCTGGGTTTAGGGTTTGAATAATTGCTGCAGAGTCAGCCTACTGTGCATTATATTGGTGAGTGTGTGTGCGCGTGCACGTGTGTGTGTGTGTGTGTGTATGTGTGTGACCACTTCTGCATGCTTGCTTTTTTTCTCCTTGTGTGTGAGAGGGATCGAGAGAGGGAGTTCTCATTTAGTTTTTTCTTTCTTTCCAACAGCTTTCACTTTTTTGTGCTCACTAACTAGAGAAAAAAGAGTGGAGAGAGAAGAGAGAAGGGGGAGGGAGGGAGGGAAGGAGGGGGGGTTGAAAGAAGAAAAGAGAGCAAGCCAAAGAGCGTCGGGTGCTGTGTCAGTCTGATATTTTCCATAGTGACAGCTGGGCCCAGAAGCTCAGAACCTTTTCTTCTGGCACACAAAGCCCATTAAGTATGCCACTCGCTCAATGGCCCCCGCAGCCTCCAAATTGCTCCAAGCTCCTCCCTAAAGTGTGGCAGCCTTTGTCATTGTAATCAGGCCTTGTATGTGAAGTGCTGCCTGTATTTACCGCTGCTCAGGGTGCATATTTGCCCTGCCTGCTGCTACCGGGTGAGCGCAGGAGGGAGAGAGGGCAGAGAGACCTACAGAGAAAGAGGAACATGGGAAAAGACAAGAAAAGAGGAGAGGAACTGGAATAGTTGCTGGCATGAAGAGAGAGAGGATGAAAGGATGGGAGAGTCAAGTGTGGAGGGAAGGTGTAGAGACTCAGGATGGAGGGAGGAAATCAGCAGAGGGGAGGCCTGGAAGAATTTGACTCAGTGACTTTGGGAGGTGACAGGGGGGTCGGACAGTGGAGCTCAGCGGGGGGACGGAGTGTGGGACACGGGAGGAGTGTGTGGCCACTATGATGCTCGTCTGGACTGCGGGGGTAGAAAAGGAGGGGTGTGACGGCAGAGTGTACAGAGTATTTACAACTCCCTGGGATGTGTGGCTCGAGGCATCGGCGAGCCCGTTAAGAGACTCATGCGTAACGATAAGTTAGAGAAGGAAAGAAAAGCAGCCCCCTCAGTGAGGGTGGAGTAGACTCACTGACAGGCAAAGTGACAGAGAGGTACAGTGGACAGACAGAGCAGCAGACGACGCAGAGGAGTGGAGCGATGTGATGCCTTTTGGCAGAGCTGACCCCATTCCACGTGTCACGCCCCACCACCCATGCCCACCCCCCCGTGGGGAGGCTCAAGCTGTGGATGGGGTTGGGTTGGCAGGGGAGGGTAGGGGAGGGGGGGTGAGAGTGTGCTCTAGAGATGACGGTCATCCAAAGTGGCACCCAGACCAAACTTTGTCTGTCTCTTGGCCTTTTCCTTTCACTTTGAGTGTTTGTGTGCACGCCTGTTAAAAATTCAGAACTCCCACAAAAGAGACAGGAAGGGAAGTATAATAAGTGAGTAATGAGCCAGAGGCAGAGTGTGTCTTTATCACGTTAAAGAAAACGTAATGTATATTTTATATACACCTCCAAACTTGATCATATTAAAGGACAGATTCTTTCTTAAAATGGTAGTAAGATGCCCGTACAGTAGTTAATGGAGCTTTTGCTTGAGTCGTCGTCCTCCTCCCAGCCTGGCCGTGAAGAGGTTCTCCCTTCTGATGCACTGCTGCAGGGAAGGAAAGTGAGGAAAATAATAAGAAACATTGTCTGGGGAAACAAATTGGGGATTTACCATCAATCATTTCAGTAGTTTTTCAGGCAAAAATTGTGAACAAAAAAGCCAAACATTCCCTGTTTCCAGGCTCTAAAACACTCTGAAATGCGCCTCTTTTCTTTGTCATATATCGCTATAAGCTAAATAGCTTTTGCTGTTGGACTGAACAAAACAAAAAATTTGAAGATGTTACCATTGGATAGCCATTTTTTAGACTAATAAACTAAACTACATAAAAAAAAAATATCAGCAGATTAATCTTAACAGATCTTGACTTGAGATCAACTTTGGAAAGTTTATTATTTTTTTTTTTTTGAGGACGGTGGATGACAGGGAGAGATGTCTTAATGGCCAGTATAATTACAGTGAGCTAAAACAGTTTCAGTGAGAATGTGAGTGATTTTTGAAGATTTTAAAAAAATGTGAATCTTCCTTTAACAAACATGGTGTGATGTTATATATGTGTTTAAATAAAGGACATCCCTCCTGCGTGCCTGTGGGTGAAGTGCTAAGCTGTGTCTAATGGGAGCTGACAGATATGGGTATGATCATGCTGTATGGATGTTAAAGAGAAAGAGAGAGCGAGGTTGGGGGTGTGAAGTGAGAGAGAGGGTGAGGGAGGGCAATAAAGCCATCGTGTTATAAACTTGATTGTTATCGTGAGACCTGGAGCAGGACTCTGATGTCACATGTCCATCTGTGCATGAGCCCAGGATGTGTGAGGGGGTAAATGACCGTGTGTCCGATCCCAAGCTAGCTTCCAAAAAAAACAACTTCCCAGATCAGGAGTGTCTCCCAAATTATACACAACTTTCACTTTGTTACTTCAAACACAAATCTGCACATTTCTGAAAGGGAAAAAGTTTTCCCTTCCAGCTGAGCGGAGACCCTTTTGTCTCTACCAACTCAGTCCAAAGATGTCACTATTTGAGATGCTGAATAATGATGATGAGAGCGTAGGAGTGAACATTTAAGAGGACTTTTGAATAACGATGATGAAGACAGAGTGAAATTTCCATTAATTAACTCATGTGGGTCATTTTCTCAACAAGGTCCCTTTCCTTCTCTTCAGTGTGTGTGTGTGTGTGTTTGTTTAAACTTTATTGTCACCACCGGCTCCAGGACAGCTGGAGGCTATGTCAGAGTTCAGCTGCTTGTTATACAGAGCAGAGAATAAAGGGTGGGGGGGTTGTGTGTGTATTTGTGTGTTTGCATTCATTTCTGTGGCTTTGCATACGCCTGTGAGCGTGTAGTATGTATATGTGTGTGTGTATGTGTGTGTGCGCGTGTGTGTGTGTGTCTGGTCCTATCTGGGTATTAGAACAGAAGGGTGGGGGTGAATAGTGAAGTTAATAGGCTAATGAGAGCACTGTGCTCAGGAAGAGTACAAGAGGCTGTCTGGCATCCTTAGATAAAATACTTGCTGTGGCATTAGTGGAGACCCAGCAGTCCTCCTGTCCAGCAACACCTTCTTTGTCCACACACACACAACCGAAGTCGATTTAATAAGCAGTGAATTCATTATGTGTGCATTTCGCTTTCACTATTTTGTGTCATGGAAGCGGGGACAGGACTGGAGATGGGTTTCATGTTTAGATAAGGATTGCTGTTCACTAGAACAAGAATACATGTGTGAAAACATCAGGTTTAAATGGTTGGTGAATTAAAAGATGTAGCACACAATGGTGTACATTCAAGTTTAGTTAGTCAGCTGGTGCAGTGTCGTTTAGCAACAATTTAAAGTCATCATAATGGGTCAGCTGAGTTTTCCTACTGTGTCATTTTGTTTGGTTGTGTCTTAAATAAGTGGGCTGAATGAAGTTTGCTTTGTTTCTTTCAGTTTAGCCTAGTTTACCTGAAAAAGTGGAATAAAGGGACTTTAGTTATGACCATTGCAGCTTGAATAAGTGGACTAAGTGAACATTGATTTGTCTGTTTGACTATAATTTGGTTAATTTCAGTAAAAACAGTTGGGATTATAATTTTGGGTCAACTGAGTTTGATTTAGTTTGTTTCAGTTTAGTTTTACGTAGTTCAGTGGTGACAGCTCTGGCTTTTAAAAGTGGGTTAAGTGAATATTGTTTTGTTTTGTTCTGTTTCTTACATTTTTTTTTCTTTCTGTGGCTTAATAAAACAATTATTCAAGTTCAAGATGAGTGAGTTTAGGTGGTTTAAAGTGAAGTTTGGTGGTTTAGTTTATTGCACACTTGATTCAACCTTACAACACAGGATCAAGGAATGAGGTGAGTTCTGGCAGTTCAGTCTTTATAAAAGCAGTTTCACTGAAGTTTGTCTTGATTCATTTTGGTCTTTTTCTTTCGTTGTAGTGTTTTTTTTTTTCATTTATCTTAAAATGAGACATAAAGTTAGTTTAGTTTAGTTGCTCACTTTTATTCCACTATTCACTCATACAGACAGTCAAGGAATTTGAGTTTATCTTAGTTTAGTGGCAAGAAATGTTTTGGCTCATTACACACGTTCATTCCATTTTGTTAGTTTGGTTTATATTATATTATTATGTATTATTATATTATATTATATTATATTATATTATATTAGTTTTTAAATTGAACTGAAGTTTGTTGTTGTTGTTATGTTTAGCTTAGAGCAGTTAACTTCAGCTTTATTCAAGCTTATAATGAAGGAACAAAGGAGAAAATAACGATGGATGAACCTCACACCAATGTTAAGTTATTACTGTGTATTTAGGTTTGTAGAGGATGAGTGAAGCTGACTGTAATTGCGTTTAGTTGAGTTGAATAGTAGAAACATGTTAGTCTTATAGTAGGTCAGTGGGTCAGTTGAGATTCGTTTGGTTTTGTTTAGTGCTAATAAAAAAGTCTTACATTATAAAAGTGTGTGAAGTGAATTTTGTTTTGTTTCTGTCAGTTTTGTTCAGTAGCAAACATTTTTTTCCAATCTTAAGGTGAGGGTCAAGAGTTTTTGCAAATGTTTAGATGACTTTACTTTGTTGATGACGTAGTATTTTGTTTAGTTTAGTCATTTATTTAACTTACAGGAGCTTACGTTTATCTACAACACAGTTTAAAGTATTAATTTACAAGAGGCACAAGTATTTGGTAATATGCAACAGACAATATAAACATGTGCATGAAATAAAATGAAATGAAAAAGAAAAGCAGTAGAATGTGGTGAAATCCCCCCCCCCCCCCCCCCCCCTTTTTTTTTTTTTTTAGTTCTTGGAGTGATGGGGATGGGGGTAATAGGAGAGCAAGCAATGGGAGAGCTCATTATCTGGCAGACCATCTGCTATTGGGAGGGAGGAACTGTCTGTCTGTCCCAGACACAGAAACTCTGAATAGGCCTGGAGTTAGAGTGAAAATGTTCCTCTAACTTCCCTAAATTAGCTGTACATCTGCTATATTTGCTCACATGTGATGAGGGCGAGGGCTTGAAAAGTAGGGTGCAGACACCTATCCTGGGAGAGAATGTTAACATGAGCAGAGATTTGGTAACTTGTGTGTTGGGTTGTGATGAGGTTAGAGTGGAAGAATAAAAAACTGATAACATAAAGTCTTGCTGTTCTGTTCACTGTCAGGATTTCTCTGTGTTGTCTTATATCCGTGACTTTGTCATAGATGAGAATTTTTAAAGTCTTGCGCACAAATGCACTCTTTTGGCACATGTTGTAGTTGTGTGAGCTGGTAGACAGAGATGGTGTTTGTCTGCTTTCCGTCAGATGGCTGGGAGAGCTTAGTGTGAGAAGTTGCCGGGCGCAGCAGATGCTCTTTGTTGCTGCTCAGGCCATTGTTGTTGAAAGCTGAGACTGGGACTCTGGGATTGGGTCCAGCTACCGGCAGCAGGAGGATACCAGCCCTTCCTATTGGCCCTCTCGGAGTGTCAGTCAGCTGCTTGGCCTGCCCACCGGCCCTCCCCTCCACGACCGGGGAAGTTGATCTAAAGTTTGAGCAACTTTGTCCGCCACAAGTAAACTTGCCAACAGCGCTCGGCGGTCGCTGCGGGACTGAAGAGAGACGGCGAGGAGCGCAACCATGAAGCTGTGTCGCACTTTTCTGGGTTCGTATCACTGACTTGTTTTGACTTTTTCGCAGCAACTTGTGTGTTTCGGCATCTACGTGTGTACAGAGCCACGCAGCGGTCACACAGGATGCCTGAGAGCGCGTCGGACATGTCCTGCCTCTACTTTTGCACTCTTGTATAATTAGATTCGCTATAAATACATATTAGACTGAAGCAGAGTAGAAAGTGGTGCTGGCAGCAGTCTGCAGCTCTGTTTATACTCTGAATAAAGTCGTTGTAGCCGTCGCTGTGCAGGATTAAAGAAGCTTATAGTTGCGTCTGATCACACCAGCTGAAAGTCCGTCTATCTGAGCGCGTCTGCGGTGGACTCCCTGCCACAGGCTGCTGGCCTCAGGCATCAGGCACACGCATTGCTAAATAAACTTGTGAACTTCTCCCCAGCCTGTGACTGCAGCTAAACTTCGACCCCCGTGGTAAAAACTGGCCAGACAAAGGACAGTTGGTCCCCTAGGGGACCGTGTGGCCCCGGTACCGTGGGGACAATGCCAAGCTGCGGGCTTATTAAAAACTTTTTTGTTGTGTTAGTCTGTCGGCTTGTTCCATCTGTCGAGGGACTATAGGGGCCTCCCCCGGTCCCAACCTCAGCGCCCAGTCAGCTGCTGCCCCATGTAATATTTATACTGGCTGCCTCCGCCCGGCTCCGCACAATATAGCCACCATACAACTGCTCCAGTCTGGAGTGACGAGGGCATTAAAATGCTGCAGGCCTCTGCCATCTGCATCTGCACACACGATTTCTCACAACAGAGGAAAAGTTTTCCCAGCTGATGTGCCTGCTGTTGGCCCACTGCTGACTCTGAGGCTTATCTTTCAAAATAAAAGGTCAAAAAGTGCTCCGATAGTTTATTTTACTTCACTTTAGTCTTATTTAGTTGAGCAGTGACATTTCAGACTTGTAGAATTGTTTTTGTTTTTAATTTTTTTACGTTTCACATTTCATGTATTTATCTGACGCTTTTATCCAAAGCGACTGTGGATTTGTTTTTTTTTTTTTCAGTTTATTAACAAGCATTTAATAAGATTATAATAAGTTTTTGATTAGATGATTTCAGTTTGGTTTCAGTGAGTTTAGTTTGTGGTAATTGTGTTTAGTTATTTATTCAGTTATTTCAGCTTATAATAAACGTAAATGGGAGCAGAGCTGGTTTGAGTTTAGTGACACACAATACACACTTAGTGAGAACAGACCTGACTTTTCTAGCTGTTGGATAACTGCAAAGTTTGAGTCTTCTCCTTCAAAATAAAACTCACAAAAAAGCCGAAACGACTAAAAATAATAAAGTATTCAAAGAGTTCAGTCTAACTCAGTTTAGCTTTATTTCATTCAGTGGTGACATTTCTGATTATGAAAGTGACTTTTGTTCATTTAGTAACCAACAACTATTCATAAATGTACACATGTGTAACCAGTTGAAACAAAGTGGATCTAAAAATATAATATAAAATGAAATAGAATAACTTTTAAAAAACAGTTTTGTGTAATGCCATTAAACTTAGCCTGATGCTACACTTCATGAGACAGATATTTAGTGAGAACAGCGTGCAGACAAAAGCCTTTGTTCCCTCTACAATACGCTTATGTAAGGTATTGTGCAGGCCTGAGAGCCTCAGCGGGCCGGAGCTCTCCACAGTTCTGAACGCACGCGCACACACGCGCGCGCCGAGCACTTCGGAGCTGTCCGCTGTGCTGAAATTGAGTGTATGCTGCAGTGTTGTGTTCAGTTACTTTCTATCTTCTCTAATCTTCAGGCCCGTGTTCCACTCAGGCCTCCGTGCCCCGCTGTGCGCCTCTCAGCTCACATCCGCACCTGACCCGCAGGCCCAACTTTGCACACGGTCCCCTCTGCTGGATCAGGGCCCGAGATTTTTCATATATTCTCTCTTTTGTTTATTCGGCTGTCGACGCTGCTGTTGTGTGAATCCTCTCTCTGCGCACCCACAGTCTGAAATCATACTGATGCGGCGTGCACGACCGGTGATTGATTTCAGCTCCAATGCATAACAATGGGATTGCACAAAAAGAGCCTGCTGCAAAGAGATAAGAATTTAATAGAATTTCTGAAAGCTGAAGGTTGGGCTTTTTGAATATTCCCTGCGTACGCGGCGTGGAGACAGCAGATAAAGGATGGCATTTGTGGAGACTATTCTCAAATGGCTTGTAATGAATGGTTGTCATTTCCACTAATGGTTTCAAAACAGCAAAGCAAAACCACGGTGTGAGCAACATTTGGGAGTGACTCCAAGTTGCACTATTAAGACTAGCTGTTTGTTGTTCAGAGCTGCGCTGACAGTTGGCATTATTCTCTCAATGAGCCTAAAAAAAACTATGAACAATCTGGAAGTGACAGTGATCACTCTTCTTAAAACTCCCGCAGGCTCAAAACAAACCTCACACGATTTCAACCTGATGTTTTTTTTTTTTTTCTGAACGATTTCTCTGTAGCATATTATTTTTCTGATTATACAGACTGATATCGCACTTGCATCCCCTCACCTCCCCAGAGGATAAATAATTCTTAGTAAAGCCCCCTTGGAGACTCGCCTCTCTGCCTATGTGTCGTTAAAACCCCTCTTTCCGTACGGAGGAATTATCAGATGCTGTCAGTGCGCCGCGCATATACTAACTCTGCATACAACTACTACATCAATTCCCAGTCCCAGAAAAAATGTCCCCTGAATGAATTATTGGACGGTACCACTTTCCAGGATGTGTGGGGGTGGAGGATTACAGTAGCTATAACATCCGTAATGCATTTTCGGGACGTGAAGAACTTGTCAGCGTGTGAGATGTATAAAACATGAGCTCATTGTGGTGTGGAATATTATGTTGGCTGCGTCCTGTCGAGCCCAGAGGCGCAGAGACGCGCTCATACTGACGGTGAACACACTGTTTGGGATGTTAGAAATGTTTGCAGAGTGAGGAACTTCTGCGCTGCACGCAGAGGCGAAGCTGGAATCTAGTGTCCAGAATGAAGTTGTCAGTTTTAGTGGTTCAGATGATGTATGTGTTTGAGAGAGAGAGAGAGTGGGAGGGGGGGAGGGAGTCGGAGAGAGGGAGTGTGTGCGTATACATATGTCCATTGAGTTAGTGTGTAGTAAGGGGGGACCTCAAGCCCTGCCCATCTGATGCTGGAGGTTTTACTACAGCTTCCGTGATGTCATGGCAAAGGGCGGAGGGAGGAGATGGGGGGTGTGCGGAGAGGGGATGGAGGGGGGTACAATGGCTCATGAGGGAAAGGTAAGTCAATATTACGTTTTTTCTCGCTGACAAAGGCAAATGAAGCCATGTTTTTGCTTACAAACAAGTAACATCTTAACGCCTCGATCCGGAGCCGTGCGCCGGTGCGCCGTGGAGCAGAGGCCGCCTGGAAAACCTTCGCTTGCTCTTATTATTTATCACATCTGGACATTTGTAACGGGATAGACGATCGTTTTTTAAACCTTTACTCGGGATATATTTCTCGCAAACTTGACAGCGACCTGCAACTCTCAAAACACAGCAAGGACACAGCGCCAAACGCCCGCGGAAATATTGTTGGATGCAGGTAATGAGAAATTGAGTATATTTATGTTTTTATGATGAGCTACACGTTGATTTAGACTTAGAAAACTCGAAATCTGGGCTCCTTTTTTGCGTAACTTTGATCTTTCTCCGCATCATTGTAGTATTTGAAAGCATCGCCGACAGTGTGATTTTGTGAAGATTAGTGTTGTTTTCACATTTTCATTTTATAGCAACACGAATGAAAACTTAGTCACAGCTGCGATCTCTGAATAGTTTGACCTGATTTTTTTCTGAAAGTGCAGATTTGTTTACTGGAATTACTGACGCGTTCAAAGCGCACCGTGCCTCCTGTAACGCGCTACAAATAGAGAAGATGCTGTTTTTGCCCACAAGCGCTGTTCATATTTCCGCTGATGCCTCATGATAAGTGGGAATAAAGCAACTATGGCGCTTTCTCAGAACCTCACTGATGCGTGTTTACCCACTTCTCTGTCACTCTGCCTCACAGTTCATCAGTGTGTTGGACACACTCGGTCTAAAAATGGACTAGGCCCATATTATATTCCTCTGAATGCTCTCCTAGCGAACTGAGTCATACCTGAAGTGTGTTCTCCACTCTGTCCTCTAGTTTCACCTTCTGTATCTCCAGGAATAAATTAGCTCTTACTGTACTCGTCACAGCACTGACTATACCACACCGCCGCCGCACATTGTAGCAGCCGTGTCTCTGTTTTTGCCTTGTTACAGTAAAGTGCGATTTCTATCTGGAGTTCAGCACCAGATTGTGTTATTAGGATCTTACGCTGGGCGTTGAGCAGGACTCCCGTGTGAGTGTGTGTGTGTGTGTGTGTGTGTGTGTGTGGATGCACGGACAGATGGATGGATGGAATGATGGAGTGTGTGTGTGTTTGAGGGAGGGAGGGGTTGGCCATTTGATCCTCTGCAGCAAAAAACAGAGATGCTCTCTTCAAATGTCAGCCGCCTTTAGTGGTGCGCAGATAAAAGTCGTCAGAAGCGCGCAGGAAATAAAGACCGGGCGTCGGGAGGCAGGCTCGAGCTGCACATTTCGCCGGATTTTGAAGAGCTCATCTGGTCGGATTCACCCTGAGACTGTGCTGCGGTGCAGAATGTGAGCCAGTGCGTTGTGTTTTTCTTTACTACCCCCCCACCCCCCACCGCCTGCTTTGCTTAGATGGCCACGTAATGTGCTGTGTGTGCGCCTCACGGTCTGTCAAAGCACCTGCGTCCTAAGATGGAGGAAAGAGATGAAGGATGATGATACAGTGTTATGTCACCCGCTCTTTAAGTTGCTCTTCATCCCCGCTGTAGTTGCCTGTAAGACTGCTCGATGTGGCTTCATCACTGCCTGGCGCTGCTCTTATTACAAACTTCAGCGTTCACAGTAGATGTTAGACAGTCTGTCAGGGTGGAAGCAGGGAGGAGGTTAAATGGCTAGATGGAAAAACCATCTAAACTTACTTCCCCGTGTTGAAAAAAATCCACCTTTGGGAACAGTATTAATGCAAGTTTGGCTTTTTAGGGAAAAAGTCTTTTAATTGTTTAATAATTGCTTTTCTGCAATGATATTTAGCTTTTGTTGAAGGTGGGATGTAAGATGATGTTTCACTGTTTTTGAAATGTAAAAAACAGATATCTGTGGCTGTGTAGCTTCTAAATGGAGGTTTTTAAGTAAGCAGTTGAGCTTGTGTTTAAGGCTATTTAGTCGATGAAGCCCATGAAGATTCACAGAAGGAGCCTTTACTCAGAGTAAAGCTGCCTGACTATTGTCAAGCTTTAGAATAAACACCGAGCTGAAGACTCAATGCATCCTACCCAGACAAGATGAAACACCTATTGTTTTTCTTCTGTTTACTTTTCCTGTCAAATTTAGCCTAGTTTCAGGGGATTACAGAATTAGGTTATTGGTGCCTTATGCTGGCAGCGGAGGCTAAAACAGTATGCTGATACGAAGTTGCTTCTGTTTTTAGGAGGAGACCTCTCTATTTATGAAGGGTTGAATAGCCCATGGTGAGGACAGCAGGTGCCGGAGAAGGGAGCGTAATAAACATGTTGGAGGAGCAGCTGGGGCCAAATTGCACCCCAGTCATTCAAAGCCTATCAGAAATCTAAGCGATACAAGCAAAGGTCAGGGTCGGCCAGGCTTTCAATGGGGAGGAGGCATTTAAAATGTAAGCCTGGAAATAATGAATTTCATGCACTGTGTTAAAAGGGAAATAAATAAAAAAGGAAAATTAATTTAAAAGTAAGCCAAGTATGCAGAAATTCTCAGATGGGCAGAGAGAAAAGCATGACATGCAGAACTGTTCAGGACATCACAAACCGCTGCCGGAGGCGGAGAGGTACCCAGATCCCTACAGTTAGCGTTGTGTTTTATAAGCAGCAGTGACACGTTTGTGTTGTTTCTCAGATGCTGAGGTCAGGGTGGCCCTCAGGGGAGCTCCTCCAAATGCTGGTTACCATGGCGCCCTCTTTTCCACAACCCCGCCCCTAAACTCCCATCCCATAACTGATGCGACCACACGAGCACCTCACAGGCACTGGCTTGTTTGTGACAAAAGACTGGCCTTTGGTAGTTAACTGGATGATTTGGCCTTCAGCCTGGGACATGAAAACTCAAACAAGGATTTTGACAGCTTTTGATATGATATTTTTATGGTTATCTGTACATCACAAATCCAATTTTCACAACTCCAGAAAATCTGTTTACTCAGATTTTTTTGTCGTGTGCCGCAAAGAAATCAGTGAATTGATGAGACAATCCCACTCCACAACTTTTGATTTCTCTGTCTCTTCTGCCCGGCTCACTCTAATCATACCAAGTTGTCTCTAAATCCTGCTTAGCAGGAGCAGGGGTGTACAGCTGGCCCTGGCCCTGTATGTACACTAATACTGTTACAGACAGTTCACCCTGGTATTTAATCTAACTATGGATTTAGGCCTCTTTGCTCCATTGTCCCAGTACAGTAAGCCGCCTGCCTATAATGGTATTAGTCAAGCCCATACTTTGTTTCCTGGTAAAAGTGTTTTGTATCAACTTTATAGACGAAATATGCTGATTTTAGATTTTTTCTTTTTGCAGAAAACAGGAAAGATTTTCTCAACTTTGCCTCTCAGGAATGCATGCTGGATAAAATCACAGAAATCCTGGCAGTAAAATCCAATTTTTTAATCCGTTCATTTTATATTCATCCTTCTCCCCCTGGCCCCCCTCGCTTCTGATTAACCAAACCTCCCCGGTGAATGCCTAATTGTCTCGCACTTCTTCAATTTTCACTGTAAAATAACGAGCTGCAAGTCTTTTAGATGAGAACGAGCAGCATCTGATCAAAGAGTAAGAGAGTACACATCCTGAGCAGACAAGGCTCAATTATTAGTTTTATGTTTTTTCATCTGCGAAGGATCCAGATGTTCAGGTTTTCACATGAAACAACAGAGGATTGTACACAAAGGTCAATTTAGCCATCTTTTCTGTGATTAATTGCCTGATTTTTATAAACCTCAGCGCTCAGATATCTCATGCAGGTTCTAAAGATATATTTTTTCTGTCTGTAGCAGGAACAGTGGCTCAGGACAAACGAAGTGAGCAGGGACTCTGACACATGGCCTGAGGCAACGTGTCCCAATAGAGCGCTGTTATATATTTGACATTTAGGAAGGGCTCTCAGCTTCTTGGCCCCCAAACTAACAATACAGGATGGGTGCTCACTTCACTTTAGAGGAAGGACAAAACAAGTAGAGAAACAGAGAGAAAAGACAGAAATAAGCGAGTTTGCGTGCTTGTGTGCAGGGAGACAGAGATAGCTGAGACGGAGAGACAGCGGTAGAGATGCAGACGAACAGGATTGCTGTTGTAATCACTTTTTCGCTGAGAGGGGAGTGAAAGTTGATAAACAAGCATTTTGCAGAGTGCTGGCTGGGCTTTGGCGAGGTTTGCATGTAGTGGGCAGAGGAGGGATGGGCAGGCCTGGAGGGGGGAGCGGGGAGCTTGACGGAGGAAGAGGAGGAGGAGGGGGGGCGGAGGGCAGGGCTGGTCTGTTTGGGACCCCTCAGATACGGACATGCAGCCTTTTGTTGTCTCACTGACTGTTTGCTTTCAGATTGCATTGCTTTTAGTGTGCACTTTGCATGAACTGCGGGTTCATGCACAGGACAGCATGTGCAGAGAAAATAACAGTCACTGTATCTTTGAAAGCAGCAAGAAGAGAGAGATGAAACTGTAGAGATAATAGATAGGAAGAATTGAGATGGACAAATGCATCTAGCGCTCTACAAAGGCCAGGGATTTATCGTCAAGTGTAAAGGAGTTCATGTTTTGTTGCTTCTCAAGGCCGCTGCAGGTGATTTGAAAGAGCTGTATTACTGCAATCATTTAAAATTTGGGACATTCATTCAGTTTTCATGTCAGAACTCAAATGCTTTGCCTTGAATTTTCTCTGTATAAATCCTGATTTGTGAATGATTACTGTTCTGCAATATTGCTGCTTCAATTTACATTTTCAATCAAGTGGCTTCAGACTGCGCTGACCCAAACCTCGGTCTGTTTGAATGTTGTTTTCTCTGAGATGTTCTTGAACACAAACAGTTAGTGAGCCCATAGAGAAGAGGAGTCAAGTAAACTCAAGGACACTTTCGCAACGTTCTGCTGCCTCGTGCAAAGACACACAATCCATATAAAGGTGAAAGCTAAAGGGTATAGATGTGTATATATATACGAAAAAGAGTCAGATTTCACTGTACCAGCTCAGCGGTGCATAAAGAGAGAGCGGAGAGTGAGCGAGGGAGCCACATCCGCCTCTTTTGGAGTCCCGCAGCTGAAGTGTTTTAAAGCTACAGTTGAAAAGTTCAGCCTTGGGCATTCACAGAAAAATACTCTACTCTACCCTACACTCTCCCTGAACTTGAAATTGAGAGGAAAAAATACGACCACCTCCAATGTTGGGGCAACTCTCTGTTTTGTACTTAACACCTTCGCCATCAGCAGCTTCTCTGAAACAGGAAGAATGGAAAAGGGATTTGTAATAGATTTAGTGTGTTTCTGCTGGCTGATCAGGAAGATGAAGTGAAGAGCTATTACCTTGATGGAAAAAAGGGAGCGAGGGGGAGAAAAAAAGGCTTGATTTATGTATGATTCATTATTTACTGACCATTCTTCACCCCCTCTCCCCTCGCATTGCCCATCCCCCTATTCGCTTATATATGCACCCTGAAAAGCTCGATAAAAATGCGCAAATTTGATTGATTTTAATAGCAGACTGACAGGGACCCCAGCTGGGCCACTTAACCATGCCTGAGTGTGTGTGTGTGCGTGTGTTTGTGTGATTGTGTATAAAGCATACCCAGTGTTCCTTTAGTTAATAAAGGAGTGTCTGCAGCATGCTCGAGTGCCCCAACCTCAAAGTAGCACCCCACCCTCCTTTTCCTTCCTTTATCCAAACCGCTGCCCCATCCATTGGTGCTGATGCTGTTGATTTCATATGACAACTCTCTTTTTTCCCCCTTTTTCCTTCACTTTTTTTCCCCTAAAATTTTACACTCCCCTCCTCTTCTCCCTTCCCTCCCTCTTGTCTCCCCCCCCCCCCCCCCCCCCCCCCCCCCCTTGTTCCTTCTCTCTTTTCATTTCTAGAAAATGAGTTTCGGGGTGAGCTGGTGAACCAGCGGTGGACACGAGGCGAGAGGACCAGCAGCCGCTGTCAGGCCACCCAGAGACTGCAGAGCCGTCGACCAATCATGGTGAGTGACAAGGCCCTGCGCCCCCCTCCCCCTCTGCCATTCCTCTTCACCACCCACCACGCCCCCACACCCCTTCTAACCTGATTCTGCTTCCTGGGCATTTCCCCAATCCCTAACTCAGCGGGGAAAGTAAAAAAGGGTGGAGGCAGAGGAGGTAGGGGAGGGCGGAGAAAAGAGGCAGGCTGTGTGTGTGTGTGTGTGTGTGTGTGTGTGTGTGTGTGTGTGTGTGTGTGTGTGTGTTTGTGTGTGTGTGTGCGTGTGTGTGTGTGTGTGTGTGTATTACTCATGTTGTGGGGACATCAATCTGTTTCACAGTCATATTGTGGGGACTCGCCTTCCTTATCAGGACAAAATACAAGTCCCCATAATGTAAATGATTAAATTTCAGGGTGAAGACTGGGGTTAAGGTTAGGGTTAGGTAAGTCGAGATGATGGCTATGGTTAGGGTAAGACTCTGGGATATGAATGTATGAACCTTGCGTGTGCATGTGTACGCACACATGTATTGGTGGAAAAGGCCTTTGATGGCCATGCTGGACACATCAAATCTCCCGCTTGGCCCTGCCCATCCTTTGCCTCAGCCACACAGCTTAGTTCAGTTTAGTTAAGCTCAGCATGGCACAGCTCAGCATTTTCCCGCTGCTGAGTTCACTTCACTTCACAGGATTTTTTTTTTGTATTGAAACACAATGAAAGAAAGAAACTCAAAAGGATGTCCTTGAGCTGCTCATACTTTCCGTCCATGATATTCCTCCTTATCAGCAGAGTAGAAAAATACTCTCTTCTACCACCTCTCTTCCTCTCTTTTAACCCTCTCTGCTATTTTAAACCTGCCTAACCCTTCCTCGTACTTCAGTCTGAAACTTCTGACCCACATTGCCACCGTTTCAAGTTTATTTTTCCATTCTGAAAACATCTGGTCCCCTTTCCCCCGCGCATCACAACTGAGATTGTGACACTCAACAAAGAGATGGAGGGATTGAGGGAAGATTGAAAGAGAGAGGAGTGGGGGTGGTGAGACAGGGGCGGGGGGGTCCCCTGGGCCCAGTAAAAGTAGTTTTGCTTCCCCCTGATGGCTTGGGTTCATCTGAAGAGATGACTTTTATTGATTTGGTTTGAATTCTGCTGCTGAGGAGAGGGAGGAGTTGGCTTCAACAGTACATCATGTGAAGCGGCCCCCGTCGGTTTGGCCAGGCACATACGATACCTGTCACACAACCTTCCGGTTATGCTTTTGTGGCGGGCTGAGATGAATGAAACGGACTGAGGATCAGAGGCGAAAAGATGTCTAGTTATGGACGCTGAAATCACATCAGGATGACTCACACTGTAAATGGCAAACCTCTGACAGCACACAGACTCACATCTGACCCATTATGCGGTCACACTTGCTCAGTCTTTTTGCATATGAAGTGAGAAACACGCTGCCTCCCCTCCTCCCTCCTCACTACTCCACCCTGCCTTGTGTGAATTATTAAAGTGAAACTGTGGAAGGGCTCGCCGTGCGGTGATCCAACATGGAGGCTGCGCAGCGTGGTCCGCCTGTCGAGGGAACTATGCAGCGCGCTCTAATTGGCAGCTGCTGTCCGCAGGTAATTTTTGGAGGTGTCAGTCTTCGTCGGCAGTTGCGAACGCTCCTGTCCAACTCCTCCGTCTTGTCCCCGCCCCACCTTAACCCCCTCCTTTCCTCATCTACTCTTGTAAACCTGAAAATGAATAAAAGAGTCATTTATGTGCACCAGGGGACGAAGGGTGACCTTCTCTCTGAAGTCATTGCCCCCAGCCAGCCATTTACATAGAGCTGTCAGAATGCAGAGCAGAGCGGGGGCCCTCCTGCACCGACCGTAGCACACAAAGAAGGACATAATTGATAATGTACAACACAGCCTGTAGGGATGAGCCGCGTCTTCCTCCTCCTCTTCCTCCTCCTCCTTCTTTTTCTTCTTCCTCTTCTGCTGCTCCACACCACATTTCACACTAGTTAAACCCTGAGACGCACACACACATATGCACATGCTGCTGTGCACACATAGTGGCTCTCGCACAGGCACACACACACCCGGACACACTACCCCCTTCTCTCATTTTCTTCTCTCTCTTCTTTTCCTTTCCATCCCTCTCTCAGTTCTGCATGAGATCTTGCTGGTATAGTGTAGGCACACCTACATACTCCGTTCAAGGAGTCTAATTAAAAGACAACAAGGTAAAGGACAAGTTCTGAACATACATTAAAAAGGGCCCTTTGAAATAGATTATGAAAATCAGGTGAAAGCCTGCCTGGCTGCATCTGGATTCACTCGCTGTGACTTTGTGTTCATACAAATTTAATGAGCTGGAATTGAGAAAAAGGACAGGAAAAAGAGGGGAACTCAGATGTGCTTACCTATTTAAACGTGCGTAACTATGGTTACGCAAACATGAAAGCAATAGGGTCCCTTTTCAGTCCAGGTTTTGATTCATCTGATGACTGTCAATGTAAGGAGGAGGCAAAGGAAGGAGGATGAAAAAGTACAGGAGTAACAGAACAGTATATAATCTTTTCATCAAGGAGGAATCTGTGCTTCAGGCTCAGTCACACACACACACACACACACACACATATTCATAAACATACCCTCTCCCTTGCTCTCCTTCCCTTCCTTGTTACATTCAGGCATGCAAAGTGGTTTACCAACACAGTTTGTATATTTACAGTTCCACATATGTTAGCATTTGTGTCAGCAACGTTTAGCTTTGCTCCCTCTCTTGATCACAATTACAGGTCAGTTTTCACTTCAATGCATTCAGCATTGCAGCTCCAGTTTGCCACAGCTTTGGTTTGTGCTTTTACAGAAGGGATGCAGATGAAAAGACGGAATTAATTAAAAGATGTATTTTATGACATATCATAGACCAAACAAATTAATCTGCAGATTAATTAGCAAGGAAGGAAAAATACACCCTTAGAATTAAACTCCTGCATTCAAAGTGTTGCTTATATAAAGATAAAGGAGCCATATCAGCAAAATGTGATGAAGTGAGTGGTTCCAAACCTTTTTTGTCAGCTGTGCCCCACAGTCCTGTTAGATGAACTGCCTCTTCATCAACACCATTATTTATTTCACCAATTTCTCCACCACTGTCAGCTAACTGTTCTAACTTCACTGCTAACTGGCTAACCAGGGTTCATGCATTCTCAACACGTGGTGAAGTTACACATGACTCAATATGTGGATTTTTTTTTATTCCAATTCTAATTTGTACTTCCTATTTTCAAATTAGATGAGCCACTCCACAATCTTTCCGTAGAGCAGAAGTACGCCCTGAGGTACTTCAGTATGCGTTACACAGAAAAACATTTCCATCTCTTTGAGCGTAGCAATAGTGTTGTTTACTGTTATTATATATCATATTGTTATTACACACACCATAATATATGGGCAGCGTTTTAATGGAGGTGAAGCTAATTTGAACTACTTCATATGTTGTACAGCAGTTTGATCACAACTTGTGTAAAATTATCATCTGTAAGTGCAGTAAAAAGTACAATATTTCCCTTTGAAATGCAGTGGAGTGGAAATATAAAGTAGCATAAAATGGAAACACTCAAGTAAAGTACAAGCCCCTCAAAATTTTACTTAATTACAGTACTTATATTCCACCAGTGCTCCTTTCACACATGCATACAAAGAAGTGCAGACAGTTCAGAGTAAGGAATTGGACTTTGAACTATACAAAGGCAGGCATACAAAGGGGAGCATACACACATTGACAGAAAACTCTTCAGCGCACACTCGTCTGCTCCTCTTCCCACACAGCACTGTGAGTGGAGCACAGGAGTCAACTGCTCCCTTCAGGCAGGGCACAACGCTGCTGCTTGTTGCTCGACTTCTACATTAACAGTGCTTGATCAGAAGAGTTGAGGCGAGCGGCGAGAGAAAGAGGAGCAGGCCAAGGCGGTGGAGACTCACACAGGAAGGGAGGGGCGTGTGTCTGCACCTGTACCTCCGGCCAAACACTAGACCCTAATGAATGAAGCGCACCCTCCTCAGAGGAAAAAAAAAAGACCTTAACAACAACAACAACAGCGTGCTTCATCTTCCTCTCATCCCTCTTACCCTCCTTCTTTTCATAAGTAGTCTATTAGCAGGAAAGGGGTATTGCCAAATAGAGAGAGGGAGAAGAAAAAAAGAAGAGGAGAAACAGGGCCCCCGTGTTTGAATCCCACTGTGGCGGTGCCAACTTGACTATAGAGAGGCAACAAAGCAGCTAAGTGCCTGGGCAAGGAGAGGGGGGGTGTCGGCAACTGGGGGAATAAAGGGGGAGTATGGGGGGAGATGGGGAGCGTACAGGAGGGAGGAAGTGTGAGGCAAAAAAAGAGAAAGGGGGGATCTGCAATATAAAAAGAAACAGTGTCCAGTAATCAAAGCTAATGGCTCCATTGTGTCTAAAAAAGCATCTGATAGCTCTAGAGTGCAGTGAGAGCAGCGCTGAGCACGGAGAGGTGGTGCTGAGGAGGTGTGGCCGAGGGTCAATACGTGTGTGTGTGTGTGTGTTCCAGGCAGCAGGGTTAACACCTGCTCCTTTGTGGCTTAAAAGCCGAGCCAGGAGTAAGCAGTGGGTGCGACACACTCGTGCACGCACACACCCACACACACGCGCATACTCCTCTTCTTGAAAGGGTTATTACCGGCGTTTTAGCAGCCTGTGTGTTTTTGCTTCAGTATTCAGCATAGTTATGATTGTCAGTCCCTCTGCTTACAGGGGCCTTAGCCTGTTGCCTCTGCACAGCATACAATCGTGCACTGTTCAGGTGCAGGAAATTACAGGGAGAGTGATGGAGGTCTGTGTGGGGTGAGGGTGGGGAGGGGATTTAAAGTAGCTTAAACAAAGGGTTTGTTTTGTGTTCCGTAGCGCGCAGCATTTATTTCTGTCTCGCTTTTGATGAAGTGAGCAGGACGGCAGCTTCAGTATGGCTTTTTTCCGGTGATGAGAGATGGGTGAGGAGGGATGAGGGAGCGCTGTTTTACGAGAATTACAGACGTGATCGTCTCTTTGTGTCAGTGTTACCTTTGGTACGTTTAAATGGGAACATTCTGAGTGAGGGTTATTATAGCAGTTCTTTTGAAGCAGAGGAAGGGCAATTAACTGTGGATGTGTGGTGGAATATAGTGAGAGCATTGAGAAATTACCACTGATGATCTCTGTTCTCTCTCCCCTCTTTTCTCCTCCACACTGTCTGTTCTGTTTCCTCCTTTGCTCACTTCACTCCTCATCTCTTGCTTTCTCTTTTTCCTCTCATCTCCATCCCAGATGAGTGTGGAGGGTGATGACAAGCGAACTCGCACTCGGTCCAAGGGAATCAGAGGTGAGTGTCTGTCATGTGTCTCCTCATGTCAGGCCCTGTCCGTTAAAGTGCTTCCTTGCAACTGTTCACACACACGTGCACGCACGCACGCACACGCACGCACACACACACACACACACACACACACACAAACAAACAGAAAGTTCAGCACACACTCCTTCACATGTAAACGTCAGTTCTTCTGATCAACTGAATACTGCAGGAGCCTGTCCATGTGTGTGTATATGAGCAATTATGTGTGTCTGCATGCTTATGTTTATGTATATGTGGATGTGTGTGTATATACTGTAAATGTGTGTCTGTTTGTGTTGATGTGCACATGTGAAAGTGAACTCCAAATCCAGAAACTCTTCATACCTCCAGATCTTAGTTTGTAGCTTGAGCTGTGCAGATTTCTGTCAACGGCATTGTCTTGTTTTGCAATTATGCAATATGGCACAAATAGTTATTATTTTTCTATCATAGGCACTTTAGATCAACTTTATTTTCATCTCGGCAGCATTTTATGCAGAACCTCCAGTTTTAAAAGGAAAATCATGCAATATGGAGCAGTTAGCTACACTGACTTGTATTAAAACCTCCTGTTCAATGAACATTTTTACAGCTTTTATTTAGACTTTTTTCTTTTTTTGAAGGAGGGATTCCAATATAAATCATGTTTTATTAGTGATTAATTTACAGATGCATGGTGTTAGTTTGTGAGCAGCTGATCTTATACATCTGAACATAAGGAGTGGCAGTAGAAAACAATTTGACACAGAAAAGAAGCAGCTTCGATGTTTTCTGACCATTTTCTAACCCCGTCCACTCCAAACAGACGTTTTTCAGAAAGAAGCAGATACAGATGTGTGTATGTGCAGTTTGCATGTTTGTTCCCTGCTTATGTTTGTGTTCATAGAGACAAAAAAATAGGAAAGAAAGTGCCCGTCAGTGTGTGTTTGTGTATGAATGTGAATCATTTTAGTGTGTAGTTGTGAATATATATACATGTCTTTCTTTATGTGTTTGTGTGTGTGTGTGTGTGTGTGTGTGTGTGATGATGTTTAGAAGTGAGGCAGCGGAGCAACAGTTCACAGGGCGTTCAGAACGCAGGAAGGCGTCCAGTCATTCCAACTGCATGATGAAAGACTGAGAAACTGAGATGCTGAACACACACACACACGCACATCTGTGTGTGTGTGTGTGTGTGTGTGCGTGTTTGTGTTTGTGTGTGTTTTCTGTGCTCTTAGTGTATCTTGATACCCAGGGTCTTTCTGACATGTGATTAATGCATGTGATACGGGAGCCCAAACTGAATTCTCTCGGATCGTATTGTTTTCTTGTTTGCTCCAAATGAAAATAGGATATTTCTCCAAACTCATTCTATCGCTCAACTCCCAATCGATGCCTATAGCCAGCCGAGAGCGATGTGTGTGTGTTTGTGTGTGCTGTTTGTGAGCAGAGCTTGATTTATGTTTTGAAGGCAATTACTATAAGTTGTCCCAGAAAGAACGGCTGTTTTCTACTGATGAAGGCAGTTTTCTTTTTAATTTCATTTTCCCAATTATGATAACTAAAGTGCAACAATTAATCATATTTTATTGCTGAAGTGTGCGTATAATTGTCATTTTTTTCTGAACGGCATGATGCGGTTTGGCTGATTTAGGTTTACTCCTGTGTGCGTGCTTTTGTGTTTGCCTTTGTGTGTGTGTGTGTGTGTGTGTGTGTGTGTGTGTGTGTGTGTGTGTGTGTGCTCCATGCAGTGTGTTTGTGCAGGCTAGTGCTTGCACTCCTATTTGTTTTGTGCTGACCTGTGAACATGTGTTTGTATGTGTGTACGTTTGCATGCAGATGTGTGTGTGTGTGTGTGTGTGTTTGTCTGTGAGCTCAGGAGTGTGTAGGTGTGTTCTTTCTCCTGATCATGCAGTCAGCAGTGTGTAAGCCTCTATGAGGGAGCCTCATGGGATTCGTATGCATTTGTGATTTATTGATCTGAGTTTCTTTTAGCTGAGCAGCTTTCTGAGCAGTCATTCACCTTTGTTCTCCCTCCCTGTATCTTTCTTCTCCTCCCCCTCTTTCTCTCCCCCTTTCTCTCAGTTCCTATTGAGCTCGTAGGACAAGAGCTGAGGTAAGGAAACACCTTCATCTTTGTGCAAATCCCTTTCATAAAGTTCTTTTATGTGCACCGCAGAGCACCCCCCGGCACTTGTAGACTCAGTATCGCTGCTTCTTTAGATGATGCTTTATATTGTTATTTTTTTATTTCTTATTATCAGCACTTCTCAGCTCGTGGTCAGTGCCTCCAACAGACTACTATTGATTTCTCACAGCCTTTCGGTATTTCCTGCTATGAACACATATAGCAGATGCAGTGAAAGGGACGTATGATCTTTTTGCAATCCGATCGGAGGATACAGCATGAGGAGATAGGATGGTGAAGGCCGATGGCTTTGTTTTTCTCCTGCCCTACCTTCCTAGCTCTCCTCTTCCCCTTCCCCACACAGGTGGCAGCTTTCAGGGCCTCACTTGTCATGAGGCCCATTGTCCTCCTTCCTCTTCCTCCTTCTGAATTAGTTTTTCATCCTCTCATTTTGTCACACTTCACCTCCGAGCATCAGTGTGCTCGGCACTCCAAAATAACCTTTTCGTTTTCTGGATTAAGAAAAAAAAAAAACGATAGGGAGGCCAGAGAGCACCTTATTTAAAATGCAAATGCAGTATTTTTTAATAAGTGAAATTAATAATAAGGATAATTGGAGTAATAAAGGGCAATTGCTGTGGGAAGTTAATGAGAATTGAAATGAGCCGTCCTGAGGGGTCATAGCAACCTGAATCAGAGTAGAGGGAGAGCCTGCTGATGATGACTGGTGAGGAGAGCAGAGCAGGGGAAATTACAGCAGGTCTCCGCTGATCCTTATCGCTCATACTAACAGGATATAGGCCAGGGTTGATGTACGACACACAATATTATGTTCTCACCGGCTTGATGCCACCTGCATTCATGCATTATGTGTGTCTGTTGGACGGATGGCGGGGGGGATACATATCTTTGTGCATGTGCATTTATATGATGTGTGTGCTCAGTTTGCATGTCTTGCTTTTGTTTATCTTAATTTACTTTGTTTATTGCTTGTGGTTATCATTGCCTATGCATAGGGACTAAAATGCACCGTGTCTTAAACATATCTCTAACCTCCATCCATCCCATTCAGCTGTCCCACCCCTGGATGCAATGGCTCTGGCCATATCAGTGGGAGATACTCACGACACAGAAGGTAGGGCAGATTAAAAACCCACCCTCTGTCTGTCCTTCTCTGTCTGTCTGTCCTCCTCGTCCTCTCTGCCCCACGGCATCTGCCTTGTGGAGAAAACCACATTTCACTTTTTTAAAGGAATAAAGGAATTTTAGACATTAAGGCAAATACACTTTGCAACACTCTTTGGCTTTCATAAGTTGTGTGAGGAGATCAGTACCACTCTCATGTCAGTGCACTGACTGTGAAGCTCCAGCCAGCAAACAGTTGAGCATCAAGAATCAGTTTCTGGCTCTGTCCAAACGCACTAGCACCTATAAACCTCACATGTTATATATATTTGATTGGTGTCTGAAGTGGCTTCCCTCGCAGCCAGGAACTCCAGGACATCACTGCTCCTGGCTAAGACACATCGGCTCTTTTTACAGATTAAACAAATACACCATGTTGAAGAAGTTTAAATATCTTTTTAAATAGCAACATACATTAGCGGCATCCACTGCACTCTTCACTATACATTCAGATAATCGATACGAACAAGTCATTTGATTTTATTTTTTGTTATGTCAGTTGCAGGTGTTCATGATGTGAACAAGTTTCAAGGCCACTGACTGACCCTGAGGGCCAAAATCAGACTGAAAAAAGAGCACATTAATTATGTCATTTTGAATAAGCACGTGCTCTTGTGAAAAGTTGTTTTTGAGATTACACAAAACTCTCAGAGCCCCAAATCTAAGTGTGAGTGCTAAAAGTTTTCAGGGACGGCAGTGACATGTGGTTTCTTCAGGTTTTATTCGAGCTTTATCCTCCCTCCCTCCTCGTTTGTGTCTCGCCCTCAGAGACCTTGCGAGACTCGGGGCAGCTCACTGGCTTGTGACTCCTCTTTATTGAGGGGCAGATATTAGCTATCTGTTTACATGTGTATTCGTTCAGCAGGCAATTTCAGATGCACTTTGTTTATAGATCGTCCCTCAATCTCCCTCGGCGTCTCCCAGGTGAGAGTAAGAGGGAGTTTATTGGATTTCACCCTCCGCTGCCTCGCCTGCCCGCCTCTCCATACAAGTTGCTCATTAAACGTTCCAGTCAATTGGCTGAGATTGGTTGTGATGTCTCAGTGAGCCAGCATGGTGCCCCCCCCCCCCCCCCCCCCCAAGCCACATGTGTTGACTCATACTATCTGCAGAAAGAACACCGCTCCATCCTTCTTCATGTCAACACACACACACACACTGTATTATGCTGCTTAAAGCCAGTCATGGACATGATGAGGTGCATGAGGTTTTATTGGACGTGTTAGAGTGTCTTTGTGATTTCCGATTATAACCCTGCTTGGTATTCATGAACCTTTTCTCTGTGTTCGCACTTCGCTTTCTCCTTCTCTGTTTTTCGTTCACGCCATCAGCATTCTGGGTTGCCCCATAGCCAGAAAGCGCCGTCTAGAGGAAGCAGAGGCCGAACAGGAGCAAGAGCAGGATACAGAGCGGCCTGCCTCCAAGAGAAAGGCCAACCCCCTGAAACTGGCCCTGGACGAGGGCTTCAGCGCAGATAGTGACGCCAGCAGCGAGGCTGAGGGCGAGGGAGAGAAGGATGAGGAGGAAGCAGGAGAGATCAAGAAGCTGGAGGAGGAGGAGGAGAGGGAGGCAGCTGTAGAGGAGGAGAGAGAGGAGAATGCAGAAGATGTGGTGAGAGATGGACAGACAAATGGACACGAGGATGAGACACAGAGGGAGGAGGAAGAGGAGAGGGAAGAAGAAGAAGAAACATATCAGAAGGAGGAGAGCACATCTGCAGCTGATGAAGGTACGCTTTTTCTACTTGAGACAAACCAGCTAATATTAACCACAGTCATCGTTGGTGAGGAAAAGTTTATTACAGCTAAACTTGTTGTTTGCTTTTCAACCAATACTTTGTGTTTTGATATTCTGATAAGAATCCTGGTAACAGTGAGGGTTATTTTCTGATTTATAGATTAAATGGTTGTTTAAAGGGGTTTTATTTTATTATTATTATTTCCTTTAAAAAGAAAAGAATGAAGCAAGATGGACCGATATGGCCTGATTTTAAGTCTCTTGTATGGGTTCAAGCTTGAAAAGTGCTTCATCCTACATTTCCCATAATGCAACTCAATAGCAATCACATAGCCAAGTGGTCACTAGATGTGGAGGCAAAGAAAGAAATGAGATCATGGTGAAATGCAGTGGTCTATGTTACTGCACATGACAGGTAATCTCTAATATTACAGGAGGTGAGTTGTCATGCCTCCTAACAACCACTGGGGGCACTCACACTTTGTGAATGAGTTTCCTTCTGCGTACACAAGCTGCTGTACATGTACAGACTCTGTGACAGCAGGTGTCTTTATGTCATTGTGAGTTCACAGCGAATGACTTAGCGGGCAGGAAAATTATGCCAGTGATGACAAAGATATTGCTGACAACAGCTTTAGCTCACTGCATGACTCTGAGTCAGAGCTCTGACCTCTTCATCACTGTTTCCACAGAAGAGGAGTGTGTGATCATTGAGCCCGAGCTCGGAGCAGTTCCACCTGCAGCCCAGTGTCAGTCTCCCTCTCAGAGCGCCAAAGAGGTGGCCAACTCTCTCCTCCACCTCGGCCGAGTCTCCAACAACAGTGCTCCAACTGTGGCCAGTCAGCAGCCTGTTGCTATGGAGACTGAGGAGGATGTCACCGTGGCAGCCAAACTGAGTGAAGATGTAAAGGACAAGTATGAGGAGGACATGGATGAGAGGCAAAAGGAAGAGGAGAAGGTGACCCACAAAGTTCAAGTTTTGGAAGAGTCATCTGACCTGCAGAAAGAGGTTGCTGAAGTGGAGGAAGAGGAGTTGGAGGATGAGCAAGGAGAGCGCCCAGACAGGAGCAACCGTTTGAGCCTGGAGGAACACCACTATCTGACCGAAGATCGCCACCATGAACGACTTAAAGATGGAGAGGAGGAGGAAGAGGAGGAAGAGAGGGCAGTACCAGCACAGCAGGGCAGTCCAGCAGAAGAAGAGGAGAGTGAGGAGAAAGATGAGGAAGACCACAGGGAGGTAAACCACATTCTGCCCATTTCAGATGTGCCAACTGCCATCCGCACCATCACCAGCACCGCCGCAGCTCAGGGAACACACATTGAGGCTCAAGACCACAGAGCCAGTCCTCTGAAGGACTACAAATCACACAGGGCGAGTCCCCTCGGAAACTACAACGCCAACAGAGCCAGTCCGCTTGACAAATATGACTCTCAGAAATGTAGCCCGCTTCAAAACTACAAGGCCAGCCCTCCTTTAAGCTACAGCTCCCACAGGGCCAGTCCACTTGAGGACTACTTTCCCAACATCAGAGGTGAGAACTATAAAATCCACAAAGCCTCGTCCTCAGCCTCCCCCGACATCATCGAAGTGCGATCAGATAAGTCAGAGGAGAAAGACTTTGATGACATGGATGGGGATGACGAGCGCGATGACGAAGACAGCCTGTCGCAACGTTCCACGGTGACGGACGAGTCGGAGATGTTTGACATAACCAGAGGGAACTTGGGCCTGCTGGAGCAAGCCATTGCCTTGAAAGCAGAGCAGGTGAAGCCAGCCGGGCCGAGAGAGCTGCTTTGCGCCCCGGATATCCACCACCAGCGATACTTCACAATGGATGACAGGCCCAAGCACCTGGACGTCATCCGCAAGAGCTACTTCAGCAAAGGTAAGACACAGTGTAGAGACTAAGAGGGGGGGGGGCAGAGGTACAGCGTGTACTGAGACGTGAGACTTGCTTGAGGTAGGCAATATGTCAGGGACATTTAGTCCGCTTTATTTACTTATTTGGGTAAAGCTACGTTAGCATCACATGGTTGTGCTGCTACAAGTACAGCTATCACCTAGGTGGTGATTTCAAGGACACTCCAACATCTGAGACTTGATGTTCACCTCTTGATGGTATAATTAGAAGCTACGCGCACTGGCAATGATCAGGGTGACGTGTTCGCTGAGATGAATTACCTATCTCAAGAAAGTTTGACGTATCTGAAAGGTAAATTTTCATATTTTCTTCATAATGACGTGGATGAAAGTGAAAGTGACTCCCTTAAAGTAAGCGATCTGAATAAAAGTGTATTGTCAGCTTTGGAACAAAGTGAGTAATAAACTTAATATGTAATCAGTGCCCTAAACCACCTGCATGCTACTGAAATACCTGCTCACACGTAGATAAGTGTACAGAAAATGATGTTCTAAAGCAGCACAAGGTGTCATGTGCTGAATGTAATGTTGGGAGTATACCAATTAAACAGTGATGAGTCACAGAGCCCTGTTTAGGTCCTCCCTCATCCATTGTGATGAGGATGAAGTGGTTCCAGCTGAATAGACTTCCATGAAGAGCTGAGAGGACGTGCTTGAAGAGAGTGAGTGAGAAGGGATGACAGCGAGAGAGGGAACACAAGAGAGAGGACAACATGTTAGAGAGAAAGAGGAGAGAAGACGAAGAGCGCAGGTTGTTCCACAGTCAGTGCTGGAGTGTTTGTTTACATGCTGCATGTGTTCGGCCCTTGTATTTCACAGTTGGCACGCTGCCCACTTGTCATGCTCCTCACAGTATAGCACTAGTGTGATTACATGCCTGGTAGTGCTGCCCTCTCCTTGGCCTCAACTCCCTCCTGTGGTGACGTTCTTGTTCTGCTCAACGCTAATTAGGAGATGCATGTCTTGTTAACATTCAATTTGAAGGCCAATAGAGCATCACAACATCCTCTTCCTCTTTTTCCTCTCTCCAGTGCCGCGATACTGGCTGGCCTACCTCCAATAGCAGAAGGGAGGAGCAGGCATCTTTATTTATTTGTAAATTACACAGGCGTGATTTCCTCCTGATGTATTTTCAGGTGTTGTTTTGTCCAAGATCCAAACAAGATCCTTAAAAATGTCAGACAAGTGTAGCAAGGGAGCGGGAAATCATCAAAGCGTGCAGGATAAGTAGGTCGACTTTGTTCAGGTTAACTCTGAAAAAGCTGTAATATTTCAGATATTGGATAGTGTTCCATCCCTGAAAGCATTTTTAGAAACACACAAATCACAATTACACTAACGCTTAAAACACGTTGTGCATTTGCAGAGGTACACAAGACATGAGGAGCACATACAGATGGTGTTGCTTTTGTACAGTTGTCTGAAATATGTCTAGATTTCACGCTCAGCCAAGCAGACTGTCTGATGGCATTAACCACTTGCTTTTGTCCTCCTTATTCCTCCCACCTCTCCCTCTCCTTCCTTCTCTCCATCTCTCTCATCGCTCTGATTCTCCTCTCATCCTTTTCTCCTGATATCTCCTTCTACCCTCCTATCCTCCTCGATCCAGAAAGCAGTAGGCAAGAGAAGAGGGAGATCAAGTGTCCCACCCCCGGGTGCGATGGGACGGGTCACGTGACCGGTCTGTACCCCCACCACCGCAGCCTGTCAGGCTGTCCGCACAAGGACAGGATCCCTCCGGAGAGTGAGTTTTCTTCAGCTGCGTAGGAGATGAAAATAAGCACAGAGAGAAGAGAGTGACAACAGGGGCAGTGTGACAGTGATAGAAACCCTACGTCTGCTCACTGTGGAGTTATATTCACACAAGGACCACTTTAATCATCATTTCAAGAGAGTTTCCAGAGGTCATGTTCTCTGTAGCAACTCAGCAGTGGCTAGTTGTCTCACTTTAAGACTGTTAGCATTACCAAGCTATTCCATCTTCAGCCTTGTGCATGCTGCTGATAGAAGATACAGCCATACATGCAAAAGGTGACAGGTAAAAAAGGTTAACAGGGTACATAAACAAACTGAATTTCAATTTAATTTACCTCTCTAAAAATATGCAGATAGGAATCTGAAGTGGCCGTGTGTTTTCTGCTTAGCCCCCCTGTCCCTGTGATTGTAAACATACTTCCTATGTACAGCATGTGTCAGAGGCCATCTGACTCTAGTCATGAGCACAGCTCCATTTAATGTAGTCCGGATGGACCAAAAATAGACAGCAGCTGGAATATTTGCCATTTTATCATGTTTGCCATAGTCGAGAGGAGGGGAGGGTCAAAAGGAAATATTTATAATGCTGTGTGTTTGTGTGTGTGTGTGTGTGTGTTCTCAGTTCTAGCCATGCATGAGAATGTGCTGAAGTGTCCGACCCCTGGCTGCACCGGTCAGGGCCATGTTAACAGCAACCGGAACACGCACCGCAGGTATTCATACATACGCTGCAGTAAAGTGTCTGTGTAGATCTGTGTTTGTGTTTGACTGTCTGTCATGCAGGGTTCTGTATTTCCACTTATATTCATGTATGCAGAACAGCGAACGTGCCAGTCCACAGCAGTGTGATGCAGATATTCATGGTCAGCAACACGCTGTCTTTTTGATATTCATCGTCTTTCTCTGCCTTCATCCCTCCAGTCTTTCTGGATGCCCCATTGCTGCTGCAGAGAAGCTGTCCAAGGGCCACGATAAGCCGCATCTCTCTCAGCCAGGCAGCGAGCACCTCAAAGGATGTCCCAACGACAGAGTGTTGAGGTGGGTGATCAGTTTACCTTAGACATTTTGAATCATTTGCCTCAGTGGCAAAAAAGGCAGTGAAAGGTTATGAAACAAAATAAAAATATAACAATACATTGATTAATAGTATTGTTAATTAGATGATTAAAATGTAGTGTAAAAGAAAATATAAAGCTTTACACTTGACCTTTGACCTCATGTCCAAGAGAGATAGATGAAAAGACAACAGCCTTTTCAAAAATCCCTGTACCTCAAATAAACCTCTTTCTATAGTAATGAGCCATTTGCGAGCACAGTATATTTATCTCCATGATGTTATCCTCCATTACCTGCAGTACTGGAATACCTGAAGTGAGTTTATGGCAACGGCCTCTGTGTCAGTTTCAGTCAACAGCAACCAAGATGAGACTACCTAACTTTATCCATTTCAGTTCTGTATTAAACTTTGTGATAGAGAGGATTTCTTTTTAAGTTTGCGTCTCCTCTCTTCAGAAAAAATGACAATGGAAATAAGTCTTGGACTTCATTGTGCTATCCTTGACATTTTTTATATGTGCATGATTAATCACCTCTATCATAGTGCCAAATAAACTGAAAGCTTTGCAGAAGCATGCAGCATATCGATGATTATCATCGCCCATACTGGGGTAGAAATGTGTTGGTAGTATATTCAGGATAGCTAATAATTACACAGTGATGCTGACTGATCGGTTCAAACCATGTGAATGTTCAGGTTGGCTCATTTTGCCCATGAGAGGTTAAACATAACTTTTTTACAATTCGATACGTATCAAATTTTAAAGTTTATTTTATTTTAATTATTTAACTAATAGTGTTACCCTTGATATATTTTTGACTCATGTTACCACATAATGTCTTTTGTTGGTTTTGCGGCTCCATGGATACAATGTGAATGATGAACCTTTCACCTACATAAAAGCCGTCTCCTCCAATCCAAGCCTCACACAGCTGAGGCCTTCTCAAGGTTAGCTAGTTTACAACTGAGCCACATAAAAACCATAGAGACGGTGTTGACCTTGGTTATTGTACCCCTCGCGAGAGGTAAAGCCGGCCTGTGAATGGCTCAATCTAGCCCCCAAGTCCTGAAGCATTCAGTCTGGTGGTCCAATCATTACTGTCACCTCAAACACTGAGATCTCTTTATCTCCATTTATCTTCCCAACTGGTCAGGCACCGTGATCATGGCCAGAAGAATGATAATTAACACAAACCAGACACTGGTATTATGCTAAGTCTACGCTCATCCTCATTGGTATTTTAATTAATAATGCAGCTGATAAGCTAATTATGCAAGTTGTAGGGGCATTGCAGGGGGACAGGAAAAATAATTGCTTTCCTTGAGGAAAACCTCATCAGTGGTCAGACAAAGCATAAAGAATTAAAACATAATAAGGCCTGCTTTGTTTTTCCTGCTCAGATTGTTATTAAAATGAGGTTGTCTGTTAAGTATGAGGCTGAAGAATTCCTCATGCATTACATGTTCTAATGGAATCCATGTTGAATACATAAAATGAAGAAAATCCCCTGTGATCAGTGCTGCTAAGTTTTTCACTGTCATGAGAATCCTGGTAATGTAGGCATGTGGCTGTGTGAAGGCCACCCCGACAGCAGTGTGACTACAGGCCAGGTCATGTAGCTTATTAATGAGCGTATGGTTCGAGAGCAGAGACTGCGATATGGGCTTCAGTGAAAAAGATGAGGATGGTAACTCCACTCCCCCTGCCTCAATCCCCCACCCCCATCCTGCCTCCCTCTTTCACCACTCCCCTTTCTTTCTGTCCTGCTCTGCTCTCCTCCTCCTCCTTTCTTCCTCTCTTCCCCCGCCCTTCTGCCTCTCCCTGGTCTATCAGTGGATTTACGCCAACAGGTCTGACAAAAGCCCAGGCTCTCCAGGAAAACGAGAGGGCTTAAAGCTCATAAATTCCATGCTGTACAACATGCAAATGTGCCCTCTGCTGATAAGAGAGCTTTTAATCCTGCTGCACTCCTGCTAAGTACACCGTTGCCCCTATCTTTACTCTCTCTGTGTCACTCTGCCTCCCCCTCTCGTTCTCTTATTCGCTTCTCTTCTTCTCTCTATTTGTTTTTTATGTTTATTGCGTCGATCCTTTTTTATATCCCATCGCTCCTCTTGTATTCTATTCCATTCAGTTCTATTCTATTTTACGTTCTGCTTTTTTTCTTCTTAATCCCCCTCCTGCCTCCCCCTTTACCCCCCCCCAAACAGCCTCACCCTGATGTCCTCTCACTCTCCTCACAGGCCAATGTGCTTTGTGAAGCAGCTGGAGGTGCCCCAGTATGGCAGCTACAGGCCCAACATGGCGCCCACCACGCCTCGCGCCAACCTGGCCAGGGAGCTGGAGAAGTACTCCAAGGTGTCCTTCGATTACGCAAGCTTCGACGCTCAAGTGTTCGGGAAGCGCATGCTTGCTCCAAAGATGCCCACCAGTGAAACCTCACCCAAAGCCTTCAAAAGTAAGATTTCTGTGGTGTGTCTCTGGATGTGATGGGATGTGTCAGCTAAGCCTGGCCAGTCAGCTCCCTGTGAATCCACACCTTGTCATTTTCTTTAGACGTGCTGGTAGTCCGATTTTCTTACCTCTGGACAGAGGTAGACTAGCTGTTTCGCTCTCTTTCCGTCTTTGTGCTGTTGTCTTATTAGTTTCAATCACTTGACGGCACTGAGCAGTTAAGGTTGCGCTCCCAGCAAGAACATATGTACATTATACCTTTCTTGTCTACAGTATGTTCTTCACTCTGTTGTATCCTACTTTAAGAATCATCTGATCTAAAGTTGACTTTTTGTCCTCCTGCAGCTAAGCCCTCATTCCCCAAGTCATCATCGCCCAGCCTCAGTCTCCACGGTTATGGGAAGAGCTCCTCCTTGGCCTACGACTACTCCCATGATGCCGAGGCCGCTCACATGGCGGCCACCGCCATCCTGAACCTGTCCACACGCTGCTGGGAGAAACCTGAAAACCTCAGCACCAAAGCTCAAAACAAAGTAAGCAGACCATAGTTATGCATTTGTGTTTGCTCATTTTCACCAGCATTTATTAAGGATTACAATTCAAGACTCGCAGTGTGAGAAATCTGAGTTAATCAAAAAATAACTGAAATATGAAATGAATCAGGTGTTTGTGGGTGATGTCATTATGGTGGAGTGTTACCCTGCTCTTCTCTCGTGGCACTTGAAGAAAGAGATTATTAGCTGGCTGTAGTGCAGATTGAAACATTGCAGGCCACGGCTGGTGAGATGAGAGGGGATGGCAGTGGGTGTGCCTCTCCTCTCTCCTCATTTTTTTCCTTCCCCATCAACTCTGCATGAATATATCATCAGGAGACGTTGGCTTACAGCAACAGGATGGTGTTGAGATGCAGTTGCATCACCTTTCCCATCCTCTTTCATCCTTTCATCCCTCCATCCCACACACTTTTCATGTTGTTATTGAATTTGGCTGACTGCCAGTTCCCTGGATTACTTTTCCACCAGGTAGCCTTTTTTCATTATCTGCCGGACGGATCTCCCACTCTCTCTCTCCACCCACGCCACTCTTTCTTTCATTCTCTTTTCACATCTCTTTTCACTCTCTTTTATCTCCCTCTTTTCCTCCCCATGCAATTCTCACTGATTCCCTCTCTGTCTCTTACTCACTTCCTCTTTCCCCTCTCTGTGCACAGGAGGTGTAATTGGAGCACCACTTTCCCCCATATTGTGATTTTTAAAAGCCCTTTTGCCTCACAGAGGAGAGAAAGTGACTGCTTCATCATTTTTCGATTTCCTGACATGGTTTTCGGAAGATAAAAAGTGAAGATTAATGTCTCTGGCAGCACAGCAGAGCAAGGTGTTGCTCAGCAAGGCACCGATCCAAGAACAGGCCTTAGCTGCGCAATATTACAATGCAGATCACCAGGGACTGATCTGGAATCAGAGTTGGAGCCAGTTGAAATCCAATATTGAAACAGTGGAACACTGAGCTCATCATCCAGGGACAGTTCTGGGAACTGTTCCCGTTTTCTCTCCTCTTCTCCTAACCCTTTGATTTTTCTGGCCCTTGACCAGCCCGTACGAGCGCCATTTTAGATGAATGCTGAAAACATGGCTCATCTCACCCCTCTGTTTCTGTTTACGTGCCAGCACTATAATAGAGCACGAGAGATGAACTGTTGGTGCTCTTGGCAAAGTATTTGCAGAGTACATCAGATATCGTTGCTCGCATGTTTAAGTGACGGAGGTGGTGTTCTGAACTCAAACATGTGGCGCTCTGAAGAAGTTATTCGCGCCGCTGTGCGATGTTTGGCACAAGCTCGAGGGCGATAACGAGCAGGTAAAGGTCGATGGGCGGCAATAGGAAAAACCTTCCAAAAACGAAAGTTCAGTGTAATCTGAATCTAGATTCCTCCCTGAATGTGACTGTGGGTCGCATGAAGCTAGAGTCAGGAAACAGTATGTTGATGTATGTGTAGCACTGAATCAGGGCCGTTAAATTAACCACAGGGATCATCATATACCTCTCATACACTGAAGCACAACAGGGGAGTCAGTCATTTATAATTTACAATACTAAATAGAAATATAATAATTAGATGGATTAGTTAGCGATGTCTTTTGGTTCTTCCAGTTGCCAATGGAGCTTTGTAAAGTTTTGTGTTAGTTTGGATTTTGATGAATAAACATTTAAAAATAACTAATCATATTAATAAATAGAGTGAAATATATAAATGGATATTCACAAAAATTGTGAAAGCTGAAAAACTAAAAATGATTAATTTTATCATGAGTTGCCACAAGCCTACATCCCCTCACCTTTCAGCCAACCACCATGTGGCCCCCGCCCTCTCTTAGCAGGCTCAACAACCACTAACACGCTCAGTCAGCTAGCTCCTGTTAGCTGAGGCAACGACAAGGCAAAGTGGGGCTGTTGGCGGTTGGGAGGTGTGCTGTGTGGCTATCAAATGAAAGCAAAAATGACAAAACAGATCAGTTTGTTTCTATATTTCACTTTATGTACTCATATGATAGTCATATCACAGTGTTCATTTATTTGATACTGAACACTTTAGGACTCCATACCTGCAGCGCTCAAACAAACAGACAAAGCCTGACGTCGCTGGTTGTGTGAAACAGTGATGGTGTCGTGACATGCCCTCAGTCCTGAGCAGTGTATGTGTCCTCTCCAGGAAATGGACATTGAGGTGGATGAGAACGGCACCCTGGATCTGAGTATGAAGAAGCCCATTAAACGAGAGGGCAGTCTGTCCGGCGCCAGCCCCGGGGTTCGGTCCCCAGACCCTTCTTCCTCCTCCTCTTCCTCGCTCCATCATGGTGGAGGCAGCGGGATGACATCACCAAACCTACACACCTATAAGCAGGAGGAGTGGGAAGGACCTCTGGATTACACCAAACCCAACCGCCAAAGGGAGGAGGAAATGGACGAGGTCAGTACAAGCTCCAAACACACAGCATTTCCTGTGATATTAGTCACAGAGGAAGTGTTGCAACACAAATAATAACAGACAAAATGCCCCTAAGCTTTTTGAATTAACAACATTTACTTGTTTACATCACTTTGTCTTTCTCTAATCCCCTTGCCTTATTTCCTGTCCCCTTGTCCTCTTTCTATTATTCATTTATTTCACTGAAATGTGAGAGTTACTGTACAGTTAAAACATTGCACTGTGTAACAGAGGTGGTGTGTCAGGTGCATTGCACCATCCTGACTTTGGCATATGCTAATTTAACTCCTTTGAACTTTTTCAAAAGAAATATAAAGGGCTTTGAGTGTAAATTTTTTATGAGGACACTCCGCATCACTTGTCTACAAAAGAATAAAAAAGGGATCAGAGTGGAGACTAGTGTGCACATGGTGCTTTGCAAAGTTTCTTTGCTTGTATACAAATAGGCAAACTATTGTGAGAAAGCCATCAATCAAAAACTGTCTAAAAAAAGCCAATTCAATTCACACAACAACACATTAGTACAATTTAAATGAGAAAAGAATCACAGAGGAATTGGCAGGACGTTTGTGCTCATCAGATTTTTATATTGATGTTTCAGATGGAGCACACGGGCCAGTCATTCGTCTCGTCCGACCCGGAGGACTGTGACATGATGCAGGACTGTCTGGAGGAGAGGAAGTACCCGGGAGAGGTTACAACCCCAAACTTCAAGGTCAAGTTCCAGCCCAAGGACAGCAAGAAAGAGCTGCTCTCGTAAGTAACAACACACAGAGTCCACAGGCACACCAGCAGCTCTGTGAGCATGGCAGCATGCTAACCTACACACTGTGACCACGCTGTGAACATGTAGACGTTTAGTCCATACATGTTAACCATGTTCACCATCTTAATTTATTTAGTCAGTGTTGTTAACTGCATTTTCTAACTAGCATAAAATATAAAGTGGCTGGTCATTGTTTTTGGTCGAACAACCAGAGAAATGGACGCATGTAAAAACTTTGAGCTGATGATGGTGCTGCAGGGTTAAGGGCTCAGCAGTGCAATTAAGATTGATGCTGAGGGGAACTTGAATGCATCACATTTCATCTAGTAGTTGGGCTGATATTTCCCTGAAAATCACAAATGTCAACCTCATGTTGACATGACAGGAAAAGTCAGAGGGTCCTCAAATTCATTTAAATTCGTCCTCTGGGGACTATGAATATCTCCACTCCATCGCCATGATCTCCATTTCATGGCGATCCATCCAACAGTTGACATATTTCAGTTCGGACCAAAGAGGATTGCCGCTAGCAAGGCTAAAACCAACAGCGAAGGGGGAACTTCTGTCCTGCTCCATCCCCCTGTCCTCAGTCTGACTCTGTGTCCCTCTCTTTCTTTTCGTCACCCTCTCCAGGTGCCCGACCCCTGGTTGTGATGGCAGCGGTCACATCACTGGAAATTATGCGTCCCATCGCAGGTATGCACCATCGCAGACCTCTTTGGGTGATACATTATGCTAGTACTCTATATAGAAACTCTTGTGTGAAACGTTAGTTCTGCTTACACAGTCCAAAACGGACACTCTGCAACTAATTCAAATATTTTATTTGATCCTGACATGCCAGAGGCAATAATGTAGCAAGGCCCAGGAAGCGAAGACAGTCATTGACTTTGATATGTATCAGTAATTTACCTCTTGCCGTCTGTCCTCTTCTTCCGAAATGACCTTGGTATGCCTTGCATCTTGATTTCCCTTCACTCACGTCTTTCTCGTTTCTCCTTTCAATCCCCTTACACTCGCCTTCCTCGCCCCCTTTTCCATCCTTCTCTTCTGCCTGTCCTTCGCTCTTTCTCCTTCCTCTCAGTCTGTCTGGGTGTCCTCTCGCTGATAAGAGCCTTCGGTCCCTCATGGCGGCCCACACCCCTGAACTCAAGTATGTTTGCTCTACACCTTCACTGCTTTTCCACCACCTCTTCACTGCACTGCTGCTGTCACCGTCCAATGCCACAATGCTTTATTTTACAGAAGTTAACTTAGCTTCTGTTGCTGGCTGCTGCCTCTGCTGCTGCTGCTACATCTGTCATGGTGTTTTTTCTGCATGTGGCTTGGACTATGCTTGTTTTCACCTCAATCAGTTCATGTAAATGTGAAATGAAACTGTGATCCTGTGGTTTACATAGCTCTTTACTCGAAAAGAAGCTTTTCACGACCCACTACAGACAGATACAACGAGGGTTTGAAATGGCAAAGAGCCTGAATGAATTTAAAACAAATATCGCTCACGAGAGTGAATATGAAAATGAGCAATGTTAAGCGGACCATTTCTCTCATCTGCATAATGCCATTTTCTTGAAGACATTTCCACAATGAAACATCCACGGTGTTATGTTTTCTGCTAACCTCGTATTAAATGTTAAACATTGCTCTGCCCTTTCCCAGATGCCCCACTCCAGGATGTGACGGCTCAGGTCACATCACAGGAAACTACGCCTCCCACAGAAGGTAACAAACAAAAGACACAAATGCACTCACCGAAACGCATACACACACATACACACAGTCAGTCAGAGAGGCCTAGTGACAGTTCATGGTAGAATTAGACAGGGATCACATACTCATACATTTCCACACCTTTCCATTGTCCTATTTTCGGCCATGTTAGGCGTTTTGAGTTGATTTGGTTTGTAATTTGGTTGAGCAACCTCTGTAAAATTATTCTTCCTTATATTGTTCTCTCCCTTTATCAATCACTTCACCAGACCTTTTTTCAACCCTATGTTATCAACTCCATACTTTCTGTTTTCAGTCTCTCTGGGTGCCCGCGTGCCAAGAAAAGTGGAATTAAAACTCCTACCAAGGACAACCAGGAGGACTCCGAGCTTTTAAAGTTCGTACCGCTCAGAAAGCCATAATGTCTGCTTTTAGCGAGACTGACGGTAAAAGTAAAATGCAATAAAAAGAAAGAGAGAGAGAGGAAAGTCACTATGAATCATATGCAGAGGTAGTGACCTCCCCCCGTAATTGAATCAATCAGGCCCTTACTGATGGGAAAATACACTTACTGCAGATACTGATTCTGAATGTAGCTCATTGTAGAGTATCGTAGAGTAGCTTGTCAATACATAAGAAATACATGGGCTTCATATGGCATTTGCACACAAAACGAGTTAATTTAACAAAGTGTTGATAATGACATGTGCTAAATGTGAAAAGCTCTTGCATTATTAATATTACTCATTGCATAAATATGTCGATCACAGATGCAAGACAATGAATTTGGCCCAGTAGAGAAAGTGTATAACTTAAAATCTTTCTTCCAATAATCTCAACTTTCTCTACAGTTTAGAGTTTTGCCTTCTCCTTGTCTAACCCTTGTGCCTTCTCATTCTCTTTCTTTTCTCTTTTCTTTCCCTGCTGCCTCACTTCAAACACTTCTTCCCTTCCCCCTCTCCGGCTGCACACCCCTCCTCTCGTCTTTTTCTTGTTCCCTCCTTTCCTCCGCTCCCTGCAGATGCCCGGTGCCGGGCTGCGACAGCCTGGGTCACATCAGTGGGAAGTACGCCACACACCGTAGTGCCTACGGGTGTCCGCTGGCGGCCCGCAGACAGAAGGAGGGTCTTCTTAATGGCACACCCTTCAACTGGAAGGCCTTCAAGACAGAGGGGCCCACCTGTCCCACCCCAGGTTGTGACGGCTCCGGACACGCTAATGGAAGCTTCCTCACACACCGCAGGTAAACTGCATGCAGACAGTTGGTGTGGTGTGTTTGGGGCTCTTCAAATGTGGATTTAGACTTGGTTTGATGGGGGAACAACACAAAAACATAGACATGGAAGTTCCTCAAACATTCCACAGGACTTTATTTATATGAAGGTGTCCATTTAAAGAAATAGCTGAACGTTTTGCGAGTTCTTATTTGCTCTCTGTATGAGAATATCAGTACCACGGTCATGGCTGTACACTAGGTATGGAGCTAGAGCTCGCAGGTGTTGGGCTTAGATTACTGTCAGCGCAGGAAACAGCCCACCTGGCTCTGTCCAAAGCAGAAAAGTATTCTGACCAGCACCTCACTGATTAACATCTTGTTTTTCGTTTTTAACTTACAGAAATTAACAGAAATGTAAAAACGAGAACTGTGCTTTTATGTTTTGACAAGAGAAGTTACTGCATCCGTCCAGGAAATATGCCTGGCATGTAAAACCACAGCTTTTTGTTTTTCTATTTCTGTTTGTGTGCTGAAAAAGCAAATAAGATACAACATGGAAATTACTGAGCTTTAGAGGTGTTCCAGCTAGCTAATTTAAGTTGTTATGCTAAGCTAAGCTAACTGCCTGCTGGCTCAAGCCACAAACACGAGAGTGGTATCAGTCTACTATGTGTTTCAATATAATGTGAACTGTGATAGCTCAGACTGTATGTGAGGCATTAAGAATAGCACGGTGACCCCACTCTGTGCCTCCAGCCTCTCAGGATGCCCCAGAGCCTTGTACGCCAAGAAGAAGGCCAAGTTCCCCACAGAGGACTACCTGAGCACCAAGTTCAGAGCCAGCGATGGTAAAAAGAATCTAGATATCAACTTTTATGTGGCCTGTGTATATACGTGTGTGAGTGTGTGAGTTTGTTTGTGTAAAAACCACACCGCTGTTTTCAAGAGCACTTCAGTAACGATGGGTGCATTTTAAAGTGTCTAGACAAGCAGAAAAATGAAATCTGAACTGACATGTGACCAGTCAGTACAGGAACAAATCCTTTTGTTTTAGCAGTGTTCAGTCAGATATGGCACTTGTTCCCAAACTGGGGGCCCACTAGGGGTCGTGAGGGGTGTAAGAATAGAAGAAAACTAAATGAAATTGTTATTTTTGAAGTTCATATTATTTTTTAAGATACGCACAGTGAAGACCTGAACACAAGCTGCATTCACAGCGGTTCACCCTCTGCTAAACAGCCGGGTTGTGCAGTAGAAGAGTATGCAGTTGAAATAAGAGCTAATAGAACTTAGTCCCCTGGAGGTGTAGTGGGACTAAGTAGACACTGTTGAAGGGAGGTTTCCACCTGATGACCCCCAGAGACGTGTTAGGAATCACTGCTCTTTGGCAGGTATAGAGGCAGATTAGAGCTCCAAGGTTCTTCACTGAGAATGAATCCTCTTTTTGAGTATCTTGTGTTTAAATTAATTTAAAGTAATTAAATTAACTATGGCCAAGCCTCAGAGAGAAAAAACACTGGTGTGGTTCCAGTCCAAGTCCAGGTACATGGAGGGTTGGCCTTCAGAATACAGTCCATAACTCAGTACAAATAGCAGAGATAGCAGAGATAGATATAAGATGGACTATTAAGAAGACCAAACACCAGTCTTTTCTGTCCTAATGTGTCTGGCCTCTCCTTTAGTTTTGGACAACGATGAGGACATCAAGCAGCTCAACAAAGAGATTAACGACCTCAACGAATCCAACAATGAAATGGAGGCTGACATGGTCAACCTTCAGACTCAGGTGTGTGTTTCTATTTTTGTTTTATTGTAACCTATAAATCATTGAACATGAGGTGGGTTCTCACAGATGGAAATTCTCCGCTCAGTTATGAAGCCTTTGAATGAGCCTTTCTCTCACTAATGAATTCATAAGCAATAGAACACACCTTTGCTCGCTTTCATAAACTCAAGGTTTTTGCTGCTATGTGAATAATGTTAGCAAACTACAGGTAAATATAGCTCTGTAACTGACATTATTCAGTAAATTCACTGATAGCTCTTCTCTGTTTATCCTATTGTTTGACTACACTTCAGCACGGACCATTATCCTGTAATCAGCACTCATGGCCACAGTGGCCACTGGCCAAAGTTACACAGGCTCCCTTTAAGGACAAAGCAGATGACATTCTTCATTTCATTAAAACAGCGTAACATTCTCAGTACTTTCATATGTTTACAATCCAGCCTGCCTGCCACACCCCAAGAAACGAAGATGCAAACATTGCTCACAAATATATTGTTTCATTTAAAGAAAAAGAGCTGCATTTTAAGCCACATTTCTAGTGAGTATTTGGGTCAGCAGGACAGTGTAGTGTGTTCATCATAATGAAGGCGCGTGTCAGCCAGTTGTGGCTCATTGATGTGTTTTAACAGATTGTGAACAACAGTGGAGCTCTACGGCACAGAGGAAGAAGATCTGTCAGACTTTGATACACAGCACTTGAAATCTTACTCAGAATGATCAGTTCACTGTTGATTTGACTCTTCTCTTGCATGCTGTTGAATATGGAATAGGAATATGGAATATTGCCAGACTTGGCGTTTAAATTTCTTCTAATGTAAACTTGTAGTTGCAGAGAAAAGACAGGACTTGCTTTAAGTGATACCCTGTTGCTGTTCACTGCAGATCTCCTCCATGGAAAAGAACCTGAAGAGCATTGAGCATGAGAACAAGATGATTGAGGAGCAGAACGAGGCTCTGTTCATGGAGCTGTCGGGTCTCAGTCGAGCCCTGATTCGCAGCCTGGCTAATATCCGCCTGCCACACATGGTGAGTTGTTGGCCTCGTACACACACACACAGGGGCGGGCCGGACCCGATTACACACACTTTTATTGATGTAATGAATTTGTTTCGAGGTGACTCTCGTGTGTTGCCCAGTGCATAGCCGTTCGTTTCCCTGCTCTTCTCAGTTGAGATTGGTTGTTGTTTGTACCACAGCAGGAGCCAATCACCGAGCAGAACTTCGACAGCTACGTAAGCACCCTGACCGACATGTACACCAACAAGGACTGCTTCCAGAGCCCTGAGAACAAAGCTCTGCTGGAGAGCATCAACAAAGCTGTGAAGGGCATCAAAGTCTGAGGCTCCACACACACACACACACACACACACACGCACGCACACGCACATGCACACACACGCACACACACACACATCCCAAACTGTCCTGAAGCGCAGGAGCGTGACGGAGGTGGAGATGGAGGGACGGGGAGATGAAGGAGAGATGTTGAAATACTCTACAATATATTGAAATATGATTCAAAAACAAAAAGGGAATTCAGGTTATTTAAATAAACGGCAACTTAAAAAAAATCAACCCAGGGAGCACGCTGATAGAAGAAAAGTGACGCGGACCAAAATCCACACCATGCTGCTGCTGGGATCAGGAGGAGGAAACAGATCGTTCAGCCAGAATGGATGGAAACGAAGAATAATGTCACTGCAAACTGTATCTGGGGGGTTAATATGCTGTATGTTTACCTGTTGTCTCTTCTGTGTCCTGAACTGTTTTTGGAGAGGGTTCGGCTGTTGCTCGGTTGATCAGTTTTTCGCACTTCACATCAACTGAGAAGTGGACGGACGTGAACGCGGGACATCTTACGGGAGCGTGGCGACATGAAGGGGGCTCAGATGAGTTGAATGTGCAGACTGTCAGTGCTGTCCTGTAGCGTGCACTGCGGCGAGCATGTGCGTTCACCGGCTCCAGGAGCGCTTGGATTCGTGACCACGCGCACACCGGCAATATGAAGCATGCACTAAACTGAACTTGTGTTTGCTTTGTGGTATTACTGCAGCAAAGATGTCAACAGCGCAGTGTTGACTCAGTTTAGCGGGGCTGGGGGGGGTGGGGGATGGGGGATCTTCAAGCAAGGTCATGAGACAGATCCAGGAACAGTGCAGGTTGTTTATTTTTCAAGGGACAGCTGATATCACGATTTAAAAAGCAGCAGATAAATTCTTTTTGTTCTTTTTTAAAACTGAAATGATAATAGTAATAGTGTGCACACATTTCAAATTCAGTTAGTCATATCAATAGTATTTATCAACATAGGAATTGCACTTCATTTCCATGAATAGTTTTGTGGTACAATAATTATTGTTATATATGAATTATTTAAACTTGTGAACTCTTAAATTGTAACTTATTGCCATTTATGTTATTGAGGTTTATTTATTTGAAGCAATCTATTTATTGACTTTCTTTTGTAACACACACAAATGCATCTTTACTGATTATCATGGTCAAAGCGATGTCTTGCGTCAATATTTTAAGAATCTATATAGATAACGGGCAAGGCATATTTTGTTTTGAGTACTTTTTAAAAACCTTTTTAAGTGTAGATGTTTTATAACTGACAAAAAATTTTGATAATTTTACAAAAAAAGTTATTTTTTGGGTTGTCCTTGTTTTTCTCTGTTTGGTTTATATTCGTTCTGTTACTGCTACATTCAGAAACCCACTGCTGAGAAAAAAAAAGAAAGTATGTATTTATTATTTATTTAATATGAAAGAAATTGACTGATATGGCTGTATATTTATTTTGTTATTTATGTGCGTGATGTGACGGTTGAGTCTGAGTAGTCTTAAAGATCCCCTGCTAATATTTAAATAAAGAAACAAAATCAACGCAAATACTGTTTGATTACTTAGGCTTATACCTAGACATACCAGCAGCTGATTGTAAAGACAAAAAATAACCCAACAAAAGCAATCACTGTTCTGTTGCTATCTGGTCTCTGTGTGTTTGCTTTTGTCAGGTAAAAGAAAACCAAGAAAAGTATATAAAAAAAAAAAAAGTTACCTCTCCCAAGCGCTTTGTAGCGGCCAGCACTGGCTCACCCAGAACCTCTGTAATGTACCATCGATGCTTAGGTAATGCTTTTGATTTTTTTTCTTCTTTATTATTTTCATCAGTACAATGGTACATATATAGAGCTTGATTCCAGCTGTGGCTTAGGCTGGATGAATGGGTCTAAAACACACACACTCACACACGCTCACACACACACACACACACAGCTACATATCCAAACCTTGAGGATACTGTAGGATGGCCTCATTTGACAAACTCCTATCTGATAAACATACACACCCTTGTAGCCTTACTCTAGATTTTAATTTTTTGATGCACAAAGTGCCACTAAAAAAAAAAAGAACTCACTTTCTTTCCTGATTCTTCGCATTTCTGCAATGTAACAATGTCTGGTCCTGGGAAGACCACGGCATCAAGAGAGTGGTGATTGTTTCAGATGCCTTTATTTCTCTGCCAAGATGGCCATTAGTACACTATATATACATTCTGTATAAATAGATTTTAAAGATGCTATATATATGAATATAAACATACATATATTTTTCCAGTGTAATTGTTGACTTGCTCTTCTTCTTCTCTTGTATTACCTTATCAAAGGATGACTAGCTGTCTAGAAGAGATTTGAGGGGCGGTATCAATTGGAGGCAGTTACACCTTGTTTAATATCACTAAGACCTGCTGAACTGTGGCTTTAAACAGAACATTCAGTCAAGCTGAAGGCAAAGTAGGCGTTGATGATACAGTACAATATTTTGGAAGCGTTTTCATCAGTTTCCTTTTTTTCCTTTCCTTTATTTGTCTGTCCTTGATCCAGAAATGTCAAAAACTACTGTATGTTGTACTACTGAATCTGAGAAATGACTGTCAATTGAAACTAGGTGGTTGGCTCTTTGTTCCTAAGTGTCATGTGAGTTCATGTATAGAAAAAAAAGGTGATTCCTCTGAATAATGTTCTGCACATAGTGTTTGGCAACATTGTGCAGTTATTGTATTGTTACTGGTAAGGCCTGCTCACTATGAGCCCATTCTCTTTAATGTTGAAACAAGCAAGTAGGAGACTTTAGTGTAACCTGCCTCTGAGTGATCTGTTGCAGCTACTGTGGTGTACAGTATGATACCCTTGTGTAACTCTGATGTCAAAGGCATGTTGTAAATGTGCTTTTAGCCAATGTAGAATGAAACTCCTTTGTGCACTTTCTGAATAATCGTTGAAAATGCCAGCATTGAGTCTCGACTTGTAAGGAACCCCAATAGATCACGAGCAATAGCAAGTATTCACCCCCACTGGACGGCGCATTACAGTACGAAGCATTGTCACCTGTTTGTTGCTGTTCACACAGACAATAACCTGTATCACGGTGTCAGATAGAGACATCTCTGTGATGCAGGGGGTTCAGCCCGTGCTGCAAAAGCTCAAAAATGTATAAAAAGGAAGTGGTACTTTCTTTTCCAAACAAAAACCAAAAGAGATTGACAGGAAGCAGAGTTTGGTTCTCAGGTGACCAGGGAGAGCTGCTAAAGCAGAACAGAGCAATGCCATAGGTCAGCCAGTCAGCTGAGGCTAGAGGCAATAGCAGCGGCTGGATCAAGGCCTCGTGTGAAATGAGATGAGTGTGTGGGAGTGGGAAATTGATTTGCCAGGCTACACAATCTCCCCCTTGTTTTAGGAAGAGGCGTTTGTTGCATAAATATGTGTCCATCACTCAAAAGAATGTCAAAGCTTTTTATGACTTTTAAACCCCCCACCCCCACCCCCCTTCTTCATGTCTTGTGTAACCTTTCCTCAGGAAAGATAGTTTTGATGCATTTGGTTAACAAAGTAGCGTATCCTTCTCTCTTGAAATGCACGAGAATACTACCCAAGAGTGTTAAGACTGCGAATATTCTCCTAACTTATTTGATATGGCATGACCCCTTTTAAACTGCTTGATGAAATTGTCTACTGAAGTATGTAAATGAATAACACTGAGGCCATGAAAGCATAGCATTTTCAAAAAATGTCAGCTGAGAAAGCAAATGCAGCCTACGGTTGGTTCTGTGCCCACGCACTGTATGTTTTCTTATTTAAGTAAAAGTGTTGAGTGATGGACTGAGGACTTTTATTATTCTAAATAGCATAGGAAATTAAAAAGCAAACTGGTCAGGGCCCAGTTTCCCTAAAGCACCTGGAATGAAAATGAATTTATCATGCTAACACGTTCAGGGAAACCAGCCCAGACCAAAATCCAGCTGTGTGTTTAAGAGGGGGGAGGCACACGTTAGCATCCCGGTTCCTTGTCGGCCACGGACGTGTGCCTGTCGAGAGCAGAATGGTCACACTTTGATGCGCACACACCGTGTAGAAACTGACTCGTAGAGAGAAATGTCTAGCTGAGTGGCACTTTTCATCAAGCTGAGCAAAACCAAAAGCCCACCGCCCCCTACCCCCACCACCCCCCACTGTAGTTTCAAGCTGTGTGGTCTTATCATGTGTGCCTTTCTCACTCCACTCATTTCAAGATATGGTACTGTATGTTTACACTTGGCAAACCTGGTTCAAATACTGTTGAAAACGTTTGGTCTGGATCTAGATCTCTTAACCAATACTTTTGGGGTACTTGGGGGGAGGGTTACTATGTATAGGGAAATAAAATAAATGTGTCTTTTACATGCAGGTAGAGGTCCTTTTGTGACAGAGATACAAAACAACAAGCTTTTCTTAGGCTAAAGAAACTGTGATCTCATTCTGTTGATTCAGGTACCAAACTGCATGGACAGTTTCTATGAAGGAATCTGAAGAACAACATCATCATCATCCCTAGATAATGCGTCAGTGTGCAGGGCATTATTTTGAAACACGTGGAAGTCTCTGTACATATTTGTATTAAGAAGAAACAGTGTTATTGTTGTTGTATTGAAGACAAGTTGAAAATGGTTAAAAAAAAACTTAAAAAAAAACGTTTGTGACAAAGAAAAAAGTCCACAGCCAAGGGTTGTCCTGCTAGCACATTTTTACAGAGATGAGCTATTTTTACTGGTGATTTTCTAGGCATTGATATTGATATCCTTTTAAAAAAGTACAAAACTTCCAAAATTACAAGCACTTCCACAACGATAGATTGTATGGTCATTTTTGTTACTTTTGTAGATGTGGTCATTACTTTGCTACTGCACCATTTTGTAAAGTGGGACAGGCCTTGGCTGTGTGTCCTCGGGGTCTCATGGTTTTTTTTTGTTTTCTTTTGTTTTATTGTTTTGTTTTTTTTGTTTGTTTGGGAAGTAAAACACTGTAGATGCGCCGAATTTGTGACTGTGTGTTTGTGTACTTGTGTACATGTTTCCCTGTTCCTGTGTCAGTGTTATAAACCAGAGAAGTGATGTCAGTTATTGTGAGGGTATGAACCATTTTAAATGTTCTCTATGAAAAACACAAATAAAGAATCATAGTAGACAAGTATGAGTCTGCTGAATCTGTGTGTGTGTGTGCATGTGTGTGTGTCTGTTCCTGTATGTCTCCTTGTGAGGACCAGTTGGAGTTTTAGACCTCAGCAGTGAGGACATTTTCACTGGTCCTCACTTTGGGAAATGGTTTTTAGCATTAAGACTTGGTTAAGGTTAGAACTGAGTTTAAGTCAGGATTATCTTAAGGGTTGGGCTTAGGCGTTCAGTTGTGAAGCTTAACGGGGCTCGGGAATGCATTACGCCAATGTAAGCCTTTACAAACATAGAAAGACAAATGTGTGTGTGTGTGTGTGTGTTTGTGTGTGCATGTGTGTGTTTGGAGTGTAAAAGCTAGGAATTATTAATCTTCAATTGTAATAACACCAGGGCTTATAAATAAATAATCTGAAGTACACTGTATATCACATGCACTGACACACAGTATGCATGGCCTGGCACTCACATAAACACACTGCCTTCCTCAGAGGTGAACAAAATGGGGGACTTTGGTGTGCTGTTAACGTGCACTGACATGTAGTTTTTATGTTGAACAGCACTGACATCTGCTGGATCATACAGTGAACCAACTTGTTGTGTAACCCAGTAGTAATGAGCATGTATCACAGACATTTTGGCTTGATATTCTTTATTCTCAGATCACTGTGTGAGACAGTGCGTGCATTTCTTTGTTGCTCTCAAATACAATCCAAATGGTTGCATTCAGACATGTGCCACTGAGCCACTGATGCATTCACAGTCCCATTCAGTCAAATTGAGTCATTTAGAAATCTTCACATGCAAAATATTAAAGCCAAATGTCAAAACACAGTCGTTAGTCAATCAGTAACATCTTCATCCTCTAGTTTTAGTGTAACTGATTTCATGTTGTCTAGTTTAGTCTACAGGTGCAGCTCCTCTGCTATCATTACTGAGACACACAGGGTTGTGTCAAAGTGTCATGGTTTCTGAATATGGACCAACCATGTAGTCGTCATCTTAATAGCTTTACTGAATGTAATGTGCTCCCCATTTACATAGCATGTGGAGGGGGAACATTATAAGAAACACTTTACAATATGTAATCCAGTCACAAACAGCCTCCAAATGACCAGATAGTTTAATCAATACCTAATTTATTTCAGTTGTTTGTGTTTTTCCAGTGACCCGTCCATTTTGACCGGTCACCGTAAAAACAGACCATGTGCCACTGATCACATGGCTGACCTCTCTGTTCTATTCAAGTGTCTCAGTAAGTCAGGACAGTGTGACAGTGAGCCAGCATGCACAGTACCAGTCCAGCCAGCATTAATGATCACACGCTTTTCCTGCTGTGACACGTCACAGTGTTTTCACTGAAGAAGGCCTGGAGCATAACATTACTTAGTGTAAGTCAGTGGCCCAGTGAAGGCCCATTAGAAGAACACAGTAACCACCAGGGCTCATTCAATTATAGCTAAGACAGATCAACGACTCAGCTCTAATTGGCTGAGTCACGTGGTAAAAATAACCCCGTAAAGACACACGGTAAATGTTTGGTTGTCAGTGTCGTTACTCAGTCTATGGCAGAGTTCAACAGTTGCGCTCTCTGTTGCTTATCAGCCACATCTGGACCGATCCAGCCCCGCTGCCCTGTGAGGGGAATGTAGGCCATCCTCTTCCTCCTCCTCCTCCTCCTCCGGACGTTGTTTTGCGTATATTACGTCTGACGTCAGAGCGTCAGCTGGCCGAATGTTTACATCCAGCAGCGGTGTGTTTGTGACTGGGTCCCCCTACAACAAACGGCTGAACAGAAGGAACAGGCCAAGCCAGAGGCGAGAAGTCGGCGTCCTGAGCAGGTACAGGCCGAGCTGCGGCGGGCAGAGAGCGGCGGCGCGGTGCGTCGACAGCGGCGGCGCGGAGCCGAGCCATTCTTCCCCCGACCAGTCTCCTCTGTCCTCTCTCCTCTGTCCTCTCTCCTCCTGCGAATACGACAAAGCGCTTGTTTGTGTTGGCAGTCTGCTATAGATGCGGTTTGGCTCGTGTTGATGGGCGATAACAGCCCGAGCTGTCGCGTTTAGTCGCGTCTGGATCACCTGAGTGGCGCAAACAGCAGCGGCTCCAGCGTGCAGGCGCTGGATGTAACATATGCGGTGATATGAACGCTGCTGGACTTCCAGGTCGGGGACTGAATCCTGACTCTCTTTAAAAACCACGTAAAGGAAAGAATGGGCGACATAGCTAATTCACCGGATCGACGAATGAATTGTGCGAACGAGGCCAAATGGCAGTGTTTTGCAGGAAGTGTGTACCCTACTAGCCTACTAAACCACTTAGTCTGCCACAGAATGGGTCACAGCTCCCTCTAGTGGTCATTTGCGCTAACATCCTAAAGAAGCTGTTGCTGGTTATATTCAGCAGGAAACGTCTCATTCTGGGTGATCTTCCCTGAAAATGGCCACTTTTTACGTTTTGATGCTACAGCTGCTGTTTGTTCCCTCCCAGTGCACGACAACATCCTCTGCAGCTCAGCTCAAGGGGCATCAAAAGCAGGAGGTCCAGTAATATTCAAATGCACACGGTCCTTTGTTCTTTTGTAGCCTGATGACTGCAGCCGGTGCACCCTGTGATCTCTTGTATTTGTGGTGTTGTTTTTAACACCCCCCTGAACCGCTGCTGCTGCAGGAGCATTCACACCTACGGTTCTCCTCTACTGCCAGACGCTCCAATTAGGCCTCTAAATTTGGTTGGGTCAGGATTATTTGTGGACAGAGTCTCAGAGAGATTAGCGGGTGATGCACTTTGAATAAATAAACACGAACCTTTGCTGTCAAATCAGACACGCCTGATTGTCCAGGGTTTTATCCAGGTTATTAGAAAAGGACAGACTTGGAAAATGTTTCGTTCTTCTTTTCACATCAGCTCTGTAGATTTCCTCTCACTAATGCTGATGACAGAGGATGATGAGTCAAGTGTAGTGTGCAGCTGTAGACTTGTTCTTCTGTAGATATCATGACAGTTGTCAGATTATCATCTGGGATGTTAGACCGTCTGTTTTTCTTTGCCTCCAGTCAAGATGGGTGGAGCTGTGAGTGCCGGTGAGGACAATGACGACTTGATCGACAACCTGAAAGAGGCTTACTACATCCGCTCGGACCTGGTGGAGCGGGCCTTTCGAGCTATCGACCGGGCTGACTATTACCTGGATGAATATCGGGATAACGCTTACAAGGTGAGCAAAATGAAAGTCTGTGAAGCACCCAAACAGGGTCCAAAGAAATCCACGGCATACATGACAACAGTGTTCTGGAGTAAAACACTCGTGGATGAAAAGATTTCTTTTTTCTAATTATTACTCACTCAATATTGATCCCGTTTTTAGGTTTCAGGAGGCTGATTGGCTGAAGGACCTGTGGGGTTAAAGAAAGCTGGTTAACCTTTTCTATTGTCGTTGTTAGGACTTGGCATGGCGGCATGGAAACATCCATCTGTCTGCTCCGTGTATCTACTCTGAGGTGATGGAGGCTTTGGATCTCCACCCTGGCCTCTCCTTCCTCAACCTTGGCAGTGGGACCGGCTACCTCAGCACCATGGTCGGCCTCATATTGGGTAAGTGGCTCACTGCAGCGGCTCAGCATGTAGTGTCTTTGTTATTGTTCTGGTGTCTCAGAGGAAACACGAAGGCTGTCAGCAGTAAACCCAGCGAAGCACTTCTGCCAGTGTAGGACTCACAACTGTAGCACATCACTGTGAAGCATCCTATGCTCTGTCCTCTCGCCTGGGTACACATTACACGTTCATCTGATTGTTTTCATTAGATGCTTCATATTTTTTATTTTAGTCATTTTGACATGATGCGGTTGCAGAGAGCTGGAAGTATTCCGCAGTTTGTCATAGCTTCCACAGAGCAGCATCATTATAGTCCACTTGGTTTGCCAGTGGTCATATGATGATTGCTAATAATGAAGCCTGCAAGCTAGTTCAGGCCGTCAACTCAAGTTCACAGCCACCGCTGCTGTCCACATAAGACCCACCTCCACCCTGGCATCCACCTGTAGGCTCTGAGGAAGTTAGTGTCCCCACTCCCCGCTGTGTGTGTGAGATTGGTGTTTCCTTGTGGGGAATGATGAGGTCAGAACCTAGACGACCTATCAACGCTGAACATATTCTACATTCACATCAGTTGTTTCCATGGTTATGCACTGATGTTCCTAGCAAGTGTGCTAACTTTGAATTTTTGCATACAAATGACAAAAGCGGAGAAAGTAGCTTTGGTTATATTAGTAAGTAAGTAAAGATTGTTTCATGCAGCGCTTTTCAAGTGCTTCTCATTGAAAAACATTCAGGGACATATTAAACAGGCAGGATGTGAAGAAACAACAAAGACGAATTTACAAAAAACGGAAGAACATTTATTAAAGAAGTTCTTCAGTTAAGAAAAGCAAGAAGTCCTCAGACATTTTTCATATTTTCATTAAATTGGATGATCCAATAATGAGAGGTGAACTATTCCAGAGTTTAGGGTCATGGACACTAGAAGCTCAGTGTCCTTCATTTTGGACACAACAATTTGCAGATGTACTCAGGTGTCCTATAGTATAGTGTCCTATGTAAATGTGTGAACTGTGGCGTGCTAACTGTTCCAGGACCGTTTGGAGTGAATCATGGAATCGAGTTACATGCCGATGTGATTGAGTATGCCTACCAGAAGCTCGACTCCTTCATCAAAGCCAGCGACAGCTTTGACAAGTAGGTGTCCGAATGTGTCAGAGACGTTTCATTGTTTTGCTCCTGCCCGCATTGCTCACGCTCTGCTCCTGCGCCCCCCTCAGATTCGAGTTCTGTGAGCCGTCCTTCGTTGTGGGTAACTGCCTGGAGATTCCTCCAGAGAGCCGTCAGTACGACAGGGTGTACTGCGGGGCCGGCGTGCAGAAGGAGCACGAGGACTACATGAAGAACCTGCTCAAGGTGGGGGGCATCCTCGTGATGCCTCTGGAGGAAAAGGTTGGTGTTTCGCTCCAGACGTTCAGGGTAGTTCAAATCTGCATATTCTGCAACACTTTACTTAAAGTCCCTCATTTAGCATAGAACATTTAAGTGTTTGTGTTTGTCAAGAACTGTCACTCCTCCTGTGGGCACCCATGAGTGGGGGCTGATGTAGAAATGTGTAATGAGTAGGTGTAATAATGAGAAGGTATTTTTAAACTTGTTGCCATAGCTGTGTTATATTACTGCTCAGCAAAACACTTTTTTCTATTTTTTTCTTGAATTCATTATACATAGGATACCTTATTTTTTTTAAATTTAGTAAATTTCTCCATTGTGAGATTAATACAGTCTTATCTATCTATCTATCTATCTATCTATCTATCTATCTATCTATCATATTAGCTTTGATTAATATGTGTTACACTGCATGCACAGCACTTTGTAAAATGATCCTCAACATCTGCAGTATTTCTGGAACGTGACTCATTTGCACCTTAAAAAAATGTAGTTTTGTCGGTGAAGTGTTTTCCATTGTTGAATATCTTCTTTTGAATATGTTAGAACTCTTTGTACGGACTCCTTAGACAATTTGGAACAATTTAGAAAGCAGCTTCCTGAAGTTATTGAATGAAATCAGCTGAGAAAACGGGGAATAAGGAATAAACTGCTTTCTTCCTGCTGTATTTTCTGCAGCTGACCAAGATCACCCGCACAGGACCGAACAGCTGGGAGACCAAAAAGATCATCTCCGTGTCCTTCGCTCCTCTGGTGCTGCCGAAACACAGCACGAACGGCAAACCCAAGATTGTCCCACTACGTGAGTCTCGTTTTCTCCTTTGTTTGAGGTCAGAAATAAAACATGAGCGTTGATCCATATAGTGTGTCTGACTCTTCGCTTTTCTCGTCTTTCTCCCCTTGCTCGTCCTTTTCGTCCTGTTTTCCTGTGGTTCTTCATTTTGCAGCCAAGTATGAGGTACGGACGTTACAGGAGCTGGCTCGAATCTGCATCCGCCACACCCTCAGAGTGACCACAGATGGAGGAGACAGCCAGTCGCGTGGCAGAGGCTCCTCGTTCAGCGTGGGCAGGGGTCTGGCGGTGGCCGGCCTCCATAAGTACGGCCCTCGCTTCAAGCGCCGGCGCGTTCACCGGCGCCACTGCAACGCCCTCGTCCTGGCCACCCGTCAGGTGGTGGCCAGCAGCGGCATCGGCCCCGCTCCTCTGGACAGCAACAACAACCAGGGAGGAAGAGCAGAGGACGAGGAGGAGGCAGGAGAGAGGGAGGTGAGACGGCAGATGAGAGGGAGCAGGAGGGCGGGGAGAGGCGCAGGAGCGGTGGTGGAAGAGGAGGAGATGGTGGAGGAAGAGGACGAAGAGGAGGAGCAGGAGGAGGAGGAGGAGAAGGAGACCGGGGAGCTGCTCCGACCCCAGCCGGCCGTGAACGTCCTCAGAGAGAGGATACTGGGCCTGCCGCTGCCTGAGCCGCTGAAGATGTACCTGCTGTACTACAGAAAGAAATGAGCCCGCTGGAGCCGCAGCCTGGTCCTGAGTCAGAGCCCAGAGCCCAACCCCACCACCACCTGTGCAAGGCAGGACAACATGCCACCTACCCTACTGACCCCCAGCTCCACAATGAGTCTCTTTCTCTCTCTCACCTGTCCTCATCCTCTCCATCATCCATTCTCTTTGCCACTCCCTCTTTTTGCCCTGCCTCCCATTCATTTCCTGACACAAGCAGTCAGTTCAGTTTGTCCAGTGGGGGGGTGGGGGGTGGAGGGGGGTTGGGGGTGCAGGTGGTGTTAAGCTACTCTGGGAAAACAAACAATTCATGCCAACGTTTCAGACAACCAAACAGCCACTGATAGAAACTTTGTGTTTCCTTTGAGGTGCAAAGAAATAGATATTGGTACATAACACTTTGCATTTGAGCGTTGCCTGGCAGCATCTTGTCAGCTGACAGATTATCCACCGCTTGTAAAAGGCAACTCAGCGGTGAGACAGAAGACCATCACTGTTTAGTCTGCAGTGAAGTCATCGCAACAGCGTTCAGACGCTGTGGCAGCAAGCAGAGAGCGCGGCTTACCCAGAGACCGCGAGGCATAGAGCTCATGTAATTACAGCTGTGTGCAGTGGGGGGGTTCCACGCTGATTGTGTAAGTCGTGTGAAAGCTGGTTTGTCCTCAGACGGTGGTGTGTGTTGTCATCCAACGGGGGTGGTGTAGTTTTACAAAGGAAGACACAGAGATGGCCCAAAGCACAACTTTGTGAGAGAAGAAAACGTGCATTCAAAGATTCAGTGATTGGAGGGTTAGATTTTCTCTTTCTGTATCATATTTAATGATGTTATTGGCCCGTCCAGTGACCAAGGTGGTGCGGTGGTTGTGGTTATATCCACTGATTCCAAATAAAAGAGGAGCTTTGTTTGAAGCCCTCAGTCCATTAGTTTATTAGCTTAAATTATCTGCTGTTCCAAGGCCAAGGGTTGATCATCATTTCAAGCATTTTAGGAGACTGGTTGAGACGATAAAATTTTAGATTTTTCCCTTTTTTTACGCATATGTTTCATTGTATGAGTTCAAGTCTATCTTTGTCTCCTGACGGGGTCATATGGAGATGAAACGGACCTAAATCCTTACATGTGCATCCAAAGGGCAGTCTCACTGTTTTTCTCTACATCCCATTATATTCTCTTAACCAAAAGAGAGTGACCATAAAAGATCACATACTTACTAATATTCCAATTTACAGAAATAAACCAGCATGATAAAACTCATAAGTGATGTTTTTGACGATTAACAGTGTGCAGGCTTTCTTTCACCATGTACTCATTGTTTTTCTTTTGTCGTTTGTTCTTGTAATATTTTGATTTTTGGATTTGATGACACTTGAAGTGGTGTGTACATATAAAATTGTTGTATGTTTTGTTGTGTGAATCATAAAAAAACATGAGCATACTTTGATAAGTAGAACAAGTATCTTTTATGGCATTTTTCTGTTGTAGTTTCTAGTTACATGGGGCATTATTCCTTTGAATAATTTGCTTTTGTACCAAACTTCTGCTCCCTTCTGTGCCAAACTTCAGTTGCATGGACTAAATTGTGGAGAGGAAACAGTAGATCAACAGCAAGTCACTCACCTGAAGAAAACAAGCTGACAGTTTTGTTGAAATTGCTTCTTCATTTTTTTTTTTCAACAACTGCTCCCCTATCACTGAAATGACATTTGTGGTTATCCACAGAGGGTTGAATCCAGGCAGCTGGACTTGTGTGAAATGTGTCCACTCTCATCCATCTTCATTTCTGACTGACTGGTGGGAAGCTGCTTAGATAAGACGCCAAAGTCAGGTTTCTACAACTAAGCCCAGTTGCCCTGGATTCAGCCCTCCTTAGACAATAATGACTGAGAATCTTCACACCCGCCGACACTATTCACAAACCCAATTCCAAAAAGGTTGGGTCGCTGTGGAAAACATAACTAAAACAGAGTGGGATAACTTGTTGATCCTTTCTGACATGTGCAGCAACATGTTTCAACAAGTTGGGCCAGGAGCAACAACAGACTGGGAAAGATGTGGAACGCTCCAAAAACACCTGTTTGGATCATTGCACAGGTAAACAGGTTGATTGGTAACAAGTGATAGTGTCACGATTGAAAGGCTCAGTGGTTCACAGAGAGGATGGAGCGAGGTTCAACACTTTGTCAACACATGATTGTATGAGGGAGATGGGCTCATTTGCAAGTGATTGCCTTCTGCTTTTATGTATGCCCCAACATCTTTGGAATCAGGGTTGTATTAGTTTTTATCATGTAAAGCTTTAGAATTCTCCCCTCTGAAATGTTGTATCTGAAGAAAGTCTGTGATGAGTCGCAAAGTGATCTTTGCACAAGACACAGCAGAAGCACCCTGCATCAGTCCATAGTTAACTACATCAATTATGACTGCGATCACAACAACGGGAGCAATTTGAATATGTGCAGCTTATATTGGTATCCAACACTGAGTAGGAGGATTGTGTCCAAAAAGCAGGTCCTCGTCAGACCAGGAGACTCACGTCCCTTCTGCACTCTGCTGGGTGGGATTTCATGCTTTACTGTTTGGCCCTTCTACCATTTCTCCTGCTGCTGGATCTGCCTTTGACCTGTCTGGACACCATTCCTTTATTTGACATGAGCACCATTCATGTTTGCTTGTTGTGCAGTTTGATTCTCTGCTGAATGTATATGGTCATGATTCGGGGGGTTTGTCACGTAACATTACGTTTTGGTGGGAATTACTTGCTTTTTATTTTTAAGATTGAGCTGTATTATTGACTGCTGTTAATAAAGTCCATTATACAAAAAAGATCCAGTCGCAAATGAAATCATTTGATTAGTGAAGTATTCAGATCCTTTTTGAAAGTAAAGGTTCTAATGCCACACTGTGAAAATACTCCACTACAAGTGAAAGTCCATTATAAAAGTATGTAGGTATTACCAGCAGAATGCACTTGACGTGGGGCACCCTGACCGCTCATCTACCACAGCTGAGCTGCACGTCGTCCCGTCTCCCTGTCCTGCCCATCATGTCTAAATAAAGCAAAATGATCTGCTGTATGAATGAAAAGAGTCTTTAAAACAGTAAAAGTGCTCACGGTGCAGTAAAATGGGCTCATTGAGATCAAGATCTATTTTCCAAGAGACACCTGAGAGTTAGAAACATTAGCAAACAGAAACATCACAATTACACAAAAATGACTAAAAAAAAAAAGAAGGCACAACAGTCAGACTATTAGACAATAAAGCTTTAAAATCTCAGGGGGTCAGAGATGGAGGGTATGGAGTGTACTTTGTCTTTTAACTACAACCCTGATTCCAAAAAAAGTTTGGACTGTGTTTAAGACGTCAATAAAACTGAAAGCAGTCATTTCCAAACAAACAGTTTCACGATGTGTTCCTGAGCCCATGCAGCCTTCATACGGCCATGTGTTCTCAGAGTGGTGAAGCTCGCTCCATCCTCGCTGTGAACCACTGAGCCTTTGGTGGATGCCCTTGTGGAATGATCCAAACAGGTGTTTTTGGAGCGTTCCACGTCTTTAGTTGCTCCTGTCACAACTTAGTTAAAACGTGTTACTGCATCAAATTCAGAATAAGCAGGTATTTAGCTGATGAGGTGAAACATTAGATATTTTGTCTTTGTACTGTTTTCAGTTGAGTAAATGTCAGAAAGGATATATATAGCTTGGTATCGTCTGCATTATCATGGAAATTGATGTTATGATTTCTAATCATATTGCCAAGTGCTAACATATAGACACTGAAGAGAACTTAAAATGGTCTGTGGTTAGAGATGACAGACCGTCTAAGATAAGTCTTTTATAAGCAGAGGTTTAATTAAAGCAGTTTTAAAAGCTGTAGGAAAGCTGAGTGCTAAACATGTTATCACATTCTGCTTTATTTGTATTTTACACGACATCCAGACCTTTTTGAAATCAGGGTTGTAATTTACATAAAGTTGGGTAGATTAATCGAAAGCAATGTACTGGAGAGTAGAACTTGAGTAAATACAGGCCTACTTTACATTCCACCACTGTTAGAGTCTGACAAATATCTTTAATCTTGGTTTATAAACAGGAAGATCCTTCAAAACCATTAAATGGTTCACCCAGTTTAAGAAATAACCTCGAGCCACTGCCCCGAGCACGTGCAGAACCGACAGGCTGTTGTCATATACGCCTCCTGTGTTCTGCTCCCAGTCAGTGGAGGAGTTGGTGAACGCGTGTTTCCCCTTTGTTCAGTTTCTTTTCACGCGTAACAATACAAGTGACCAAAAATGCTTCACTAAAACTCACGTGACAACATTCACTCCGCTCATTGGTAAGCCGTGTCTGTCAGTTACCTCTTTAATAATGCTTTGAATAAACTATACAGTTCATTACTTAGAAGGCTGGAGTCAACCTTCCAGTAACCTCTGCTGCAACACAAGGCAGCTGGTGATTTCAGCTGAAAGCTGACAAAACAATGCTCTGGCAGAGGGGGACCTGGAATAAATGAGGTATGAATAACATAGCTGACACGTGTGGATGTTAACCAGTAGTCTATCCTTGACTTCCAAGGTAGATTGGTTTTAAATCATGAATATTGTTTATGATCCATGTGCAAAGCTCTCCAGGGATCCGTTCAGATTTGAGATGGACAAAAATCTGTTGGTAGTAGGGTTGAAATGGTGAGAGGTGAATTATGAGGGGCTCAAGCCAATCGTTCAGTGTTTTCTGTGGAGAAGCATCTTTTCAACAAGTCAGTCTATAATATTGCTGATTAAATTTTCATGGGATGCTATTATAACCATTAAAAGTCCCCTTCAGAGTCAAACCTGGTAACATCCAGTGGCTCATATCATCACATTTTGCATTACAAATATTCCCTCGCTACTAGCAAAAAGGAATAGCAGCAGAATGAGATGCTCATGGCTGAATAATATACTGTCACCCCACTGAGTTCTCCACAAACTTTCATTATCTAAGCAAGAGCGAGTGAGAGACAGTGTTATACAGGCAGGTTCTGTGGTGAGCGAGCTGATAGCTAAGAAGCTGAAACCTCATTCAGAAGGTGGATTTGTGAAGTTATGTACATCATGAGGATTTTCACATCTTGGGGAGACATGCACTGAAGTTTGCATCTCTGAGCCTGAGCAGGTCTTTTCATCATCACCACCACCTGACGTCGGACGCCTCGACAAAGAGGAGCAGTTCCATTAATGTGATGTGTGTCACATGATTTAGTACGGCCCTTGAGGGTGGGATAGAAATTCAAACAGCCCTTGATAGCATCCCCACTTCTGATTTAACATGGGCATTATAACATCCAAACTTAGAGCAGATAAAAAGAGTGAGCAATAAACTGGATTACAGAAGAGGCAGATAATGTTGAGACCTCTGTTTACATTACCTGGTCTCAGAGATGTGTGACATCTTTAGTTGTAGAGTAGTACAGAGGCATGGCTTTGTTAGTCCAAACTGTTAGACCTTCTCCTCTGTTGGCTGAAAGCAGAGATGACATTTTTCCCATGATTCGGCAGGTTGTCGCTCTCTCATATCATGGGATGGCCTGTAACCTGAGTAGGCATTAATTGTACACGAGCAGAGGACAAGGGCATCAGCATGACCTAAGAGATGACTTGGGTGTATGCATTTACATGTTGCTCAGCCGTCTGAACCTGAACTAGATCAATAAAACATGATGACCATACACAGGCCATGTCTCTGGAGTTTTTACCGCAGCTGACCTTCTGGAAAGAAACTGCATGATTAGATTAGATTAGATTAGATTAGATAAGGCTTCTCTAAAAAGGTCTTGTTCCCATAGTGCACCCTGGGAATCTTCTGGGCCTAACATACTTCAGAGTGCTAGAGACGGCTCGGTCCATTTAAGATAAATACAAATTATTTTCTAACAAAATATTACAACCCAAAATATATGTAATTGAATTGTCTTTAATAATCAAAAGAAACTAAAGTAAAAGACAGCCAGCCACAGACAGAAGTGCACCAGCATGATCATCATTTGGCTAGAAAAACAACACCAGCACATAAAAGTTGGTCACAAAAGTCTTCGATATGAAGTTTGGATCCAGTGATGTAGCTATGGGATACAGATGCAAAGGGTTTCAATTAAATTAAGACATTCACATTTTGCTTACCAAATTCCTATGAATGATGAATACTCACACAACCAAACATAGAACTGAAGCTTGCTAAATTCATGCGGCAGGTGTACAGCATTGCAATGTTAGTTACAATAATTCATCCTTATTCTAAAGACTTTGCTTGTGTTTACGAGGTTAAAAGTACAGTGAACGTGTAAATACTCAACTGTGACTTGATCAATCTCCCATTTAACTCTATAAGCAGTCTCCACACTCCTCCAAATCAACAATGTGCAACAGTTGATCCATGCTTTCATCTTCCATGTGGAGAATCGACAGAAGAATTTTTAAGTGTATACAAACTAACAAACAAACCAACACACGCACACATGCGCGCGCGCGCGCACACACACACACACACACACACACACACACACACACACACACACACACACACACACACACACACACACACACACACACACACACACACACACACACACACAGAGCCTGTACCTTGCTGAATAAAAAAGAAGACACATATTACATGTATGACGCAAAGAAATAAAATTTCAACATTAAATTACAAAGCTCAAAAAAATAAAACAATCTACTGAAGAAGAAAATGAATAAAAATGTATACATCTGTATATAAAAATGAAGATTATAATAAGTTAGATTTTTTCAATATGGAAACCCATTTTTGATTTTTTTTTTTTTTTTTTTTTAATATATCTGCAAAAGTGACTGAGGATTGCCTACCAACAAATCTATAATCATTGTTACAGAAGTACATAAAGTCTGCAGGCTTGGGTCAAACAGCAAGTAGTCTGAACAACTGAGATGGGCTTAATGGTTGATGGCCGTGAAACAGACAATCAACTGCACACATCACGAGTACTTGAGAGGATTTCATTTGCCATTTAACCCAGGCCTGCTGAAATGTCACAGTGGGTTGTAAAACCCTACACAGTAGCAGCGAGCGGACAGCACACCCCTCACAGTTAAGAGTATGGGGAACAGAGAGCAGCAGAGAGGCAGGCTGAACCATGGAGGTTAAAACTGCATATTATTCATCTGGATGCATACATATGGAACGGTTCGTCCATTCAAGTCCGGAGTGTGTATTGACTGAGTTATGTGGCACCATCACAGTACTGTGAAGAGCTCAGCACTCCCCTGGGCTTTTATTTAGTGTTCGGTTAGACCAATCAGTTCTTTCCAAGGACCACGCAAACCAATACAAATGTAGATGAGGTATATATAAAAAACAAAAACCAAAAAAACAGAAGGTGGACACGTCACCCTCTGCTTGACTTGCTTTCCTGGCCCTTGCCTGAAACCTAGGGCTGAGGTGACAACTGTGGCCGAACACTCTGCCTCTCTGTGAGTGCACCCCATTCTGACAGGGACGTCAGGACCGCGCTAACAACAATTCCCAGTTTGAACAGCTGGATACCATGATAATAGAAACTGGTCAAGAAGAACGTGTGTGTAAAATGAAGGAGCTGAGATTAAAGGACACAGGTTAAGGCATCGTGGAACCCTGAAGAATCTGAGGCACAGTCCAGGAAAGTAACTCAACTGAAGTGACCCAGGGTGTGGTTAGCATTTATCTCCTGCTCAGATGTCTGGTGGAAAACTGCTATGTCATGCAACCTAGAATGTGTCCATAGTGGTTGTTTGTATAAATGCGTTGAGCTCTCTCCCATCGTTCCCCACCTCCATCTCGTGTGCTCCAGGAAGACCAGCATCTACTGATTACAGCAACTTGTGGCAGAGGCCAAGTCTGTAGTGTGCTTTACTTTCTGGCCTGTGCATTTACAATCATACTACATTTACAGAATACTTCAACATTTTAGGACTTCTTTTTTACTCTGTCTGGACACTAAATATGAACCAAGAGCTAGCAGGTGATTAGCGTAGCCTAGTGGACTGGAAGCAGGGGCTAGAAGTTAGCCTAGCACTGTCCATCCACCTAGCAAGTAAGTGTGAGTAATTAGCACAATTCATCTTGTTTAATCCACAACAAACAGGAATGTGAAACAACACGTTGTGGTGTTTGGGGGACTTGCATGCTGTAGATACTTCTTGGCCAGCCCTTAACGGGGTCTTGCCGTCACCATGAGGTTGCCAGTGGAGACTGCTAACTAAGATAAGCTAAATGCATCTAGCTTCATATTTAGCAATAACACGAGAGTGGTATTAATCTTCTCATTTAACTGTCAAAGCAAATAATCGAATTTCTCAAAATGTTGAAGTATTCATTTAAAACAGAACAACACACACAGAAAAAGACTTAAAGCTCCATTCTAACATTACCAGAAGTTCAATGTTTGTAAAGATACACATATGGGGCCTGACGTACAACACACACACGCACGCACACACGCACGCACACACACCCTGTGTCTTTACATCAACTGACCCCCCATCCCCAATGTCCACACTTAAAGTACGCGAGAGGACTACGACACACAAGTAAAGATCTAGGAAGAAGTGCATTGAAGATACTGCAGTCCATCAAGAAGGGGTTCTCAGCCCACCTTCATTTTTTCTGTACATTAAGAACATTGTGACATTGAGTACATTTAAGACATCGGTGGCATGTAGCCAAATGTAGGGAAAGATAACAGCAGTGTAGAGTGACGTGAGGCTTCATGCGTGGCTGCTGTCCTGGTGTTGTGTTGACTCACTGTCAGGATGAGGGGTTTCAATTGTCCAAGAAGAAAAGCTCATGACAACAGCTAATAGTGGTGTGAATACAGTTAAAACCTACAAAGCAGCATTAATCTTAAAGTTTTCTCTATCGTTTGCAGACCCAAGTTTCTAAAAAAAAAAAAAAACAAACAAAAAAACGAACTCGGACAGAACAAAACAATTTCTCTCAAAGTTGAGTCCCAAAGTGGCAAGGTGCACAAGAGAGGTTTGTGATGATATTAGAGATAGAAATTGTCACTTGGGCACCAGGCCGCGGGATTGTGGGTAAAGCGGGGATCCTGGACTGGAGGGGCTGAATGGCGAGGTCGGGGTGCTCGACTTTTTGCCCGTTCTTGGTCGACTGAGAAAGCAACGGCAGAGGGTTAAACAGATTTTAGGAATGCCAGCAATAGGTTATGAGCCTTCACATTTTGAGGTTACATTTTCATTTCATTCTTTGCTTCCTGACCGAATGCAAATAATGCAAGCACCAGTCTAACCACAGTAAATGTCACAAAATGAATACGACTTGTGGTCCTGACAGCTGGAGGAGAGCGACAGGCGGCAGCAGTGATTTAGACTTTGCCTTACCCTGACTTTGGTTTCTTGAGGCTGCCGCTGGTGCTGGCAGGCGGGGTTGGTCCCAAGTTGCTGTGAAAACCTGAGGCATCTACCTGGATCTCATCCTCATCCCTCAGAGCGTCCTCCAGAGCCGCTGCCACCTTTGGGGCGATAACCGGCTCCTGATACTCTTTAGTGGTCCGAGCTGGAAGGTCCATGTCCAGCATCATGATGTTTTCAGCCTGGGGAGAACAGAACACAAGCTCACTCATCTGACAAACAAGTCAATCCAGGTACATTTTATACAAATATAATGCCAAAAGGCACTAGCATATAAAATGCATGTACTGCATTCAAAAATCTTGCATGTTGACACCAGCACAATTGGGAAAATTGTTTAAATGGCATAATATTCTGGATTCCAGTGCATCTTATAATTTTTGTTTAATCCATGTTAATATGCATTTACTGAATTTTTGTATTTGATTCACACATAGCTACGCTGTTAATACAGCATTGCATTATTTGGTTTTGTATAAGGTGTTATCGCTACATCTAAGATCAACCCATTTGGTGCAGTCAGTAAAAGAGGATGTGGTTTATGTGTAAATACGCTCATCAGTGAAAAAGGCGAGAAGACGGGCAGCTCACTTTGTATCTCATGTCAGGCCTCATCATCATGGATATGCGAGCATGGTGACTGAGAGGCCTCCTGTAGCCGACCGCGGACAAAGGCCTGGTCATCATCTGCTGGTCACTGGAGCAGACACACAGGGAGTGAAACAGTGAATACAGCATTATGGGAAAATTCGCTGTTCGACACCTGCCGTGATGTATTAGCCAATACAGCTATGAACTGTTCTGACAATATAAAAATATTGTCATTTAGAGCATTTCTTTGCAGAAAATGACAGATGGTCAAAATAACAAAAAAGATGCAGTGTTTTCAGACTCAAATACTGAAAAGAAAAAATGTTCATATTCATTTTTAGACAGCACAATACTAATGTTTAAACTCAGGAAGATTCAGGAATCAATATTTGGTGGAATAACCTTGAGTTTCAAGCACAGCCTTCGTGTGTCTTGTCATGCTCTCCACCAATCTTTCATATTGCTGTTGGGTGACTTTATGCCACTGCTGGTGCAAAAATTCAACCAGCTCAGCTTTGTTTCATAGCTTGTGACCATCCATCTTCCTCTTGATCACATTCCAGAGGTTTTCAATGGGGTTCAGGTCTGGGGATTGGGCTGGTCCTTGATCCACACCTCAATGGACCTGGCTGTGTGGCATGGAGCATTGTCCTGCTGGAAAAGCCAGTCCTCAGAGTTGGGGAGCATTGTCAGAGCAGAGGGAAGACAAGTTTTCTTCCAGGATAACCTTGTATGAGGCTTGATTCATGCGTCCTTCACAAAGACGAATCAGCCCGATTCCAGCCTTGCTGAAGCACCCCCAGATCGTCACTGATCCTCCACCAAATTTCACAGTGGGCACGAGACACCGTGGCTTGTAGGCCTGTCCAGGTCTCCATCTAACCATTAGAAGACCAGGTGTTGGGCAGAGCGGAAAATTGGACTCATCAGAGAAGATGACCCGCCTCCAGTCCTCTATGGTCCAATCCTCAGTCTGGCTCTTCTTTGCTTCTCATAGATGAAGGGCTTTTTTCTAGCTCTACATGACTTGAGCCCTGCCATAGGAGCCTGTTTCGAACCGTTCTCTCCGTGCACTTCACCCCAGCTGCCATTGGCCATTCTTTTTGTAGCTCACTTGATGTCATCTTGCGGTTGCTGAGTGACATTTGAATGAACTGACGATCATCCCAGTCAGTGGAGAGTTGTTTTCGCCCTCTGCCTCTCTGCAGCTTTGTTGTCCCCAACGTCTGCTTCTTGACCCTGTTCTTATGAACCGCTGTCTTAGAAATTTTAAGGATGGGAGCAACCTGACAATCACTGTATCTCTCTGCCAGTAAAGTCTTTTGGCATGGTCAATAGTTATTTTTGGATTCCAATTACTTTTCAGGTACTACTAGCACTGTTTTCGCCATCCAGCTAATCTTATTGCAAGAGAACCTCCTCTCCTGCAGTGACCGGCATCTCTCTGTCTACCCCGCACACACCACACATCCACACACTGACATAAATAGAGCAAGCCGAGGGTTAGAGAGATTACATTATGCATTTCAGTTGTCTTTCAAGACCTACTGTACTGTAGACTTGCTGCGTTGCTGCTTGGGACCTCTTTGTACTGCTCTGTTGACTGAACAGACTAACTGAAAGCATGTTGTTGACACGCTAACAAACCAACACGATTGGCAGGGAAATTAGGGGAGTAGATATTCCTATACTCTTTAAACATGTGAAACACAAGACAAATGGTGCAGGTTTGATTCCCCTGCTGTTTACATCACAAACATTCTTTCAACAAAACAGCTGCAAATTATTCTACATTTTGCCTAGAAGTATTTGATTTTAACAAATAAGGATTTAATTGATTATACAAGCTGCTCCACATTTTGAAAGCTTCTACAAACATGTATGCTCAAGATGGAACACATCTAACCAGTTGAAGACAAAAACAATGTAATTCATGTTCTGTTACTTACTCCTCTATACGTGTGATGGGCTTCATTTTCCAGTATTCATCCTCCTCGTCAAAGTAAGCCCTGTTGACTATTTTGTTCTTCTCCTCTAATGGAATGAAGTTCTCGATGATAAGATGCCTGAAAAAAACAATGGTGTGGTTTTAAAATAATGTACCTGATTCATTTCATATTCATTATTAATTGCACATAAATATATTGAAGAGGAATCTGGCCAGAACAGAAGTAACGATCCCCTTCGATCATAGAAATGCAACAGTGCAAATGGAAAACCATTTTCTCCTTCTTATGCATTATGTAACAATTATGTTGTAATATAGTCTGTAATATCAAGTCTGTGAGTGCAGTGCACATAGATACTTTTCATAGCCCTTTGCATAAAAGTAAGCAAAAATCTTAATTATTCCATTGTGTCAGGGTTTGCGTTTAAAATCAGATGACATGGTTGCACTGTATGTTCCCTACTCTGCCAGGGACAGATGGTGGTCATAATAGATATAACACTGATCAATGTCTTCCTGCCAAGCCAACTGTATGATATGCAGGCTCCATACTTGAGTTTGAGGTCCCTGGTGAGCTCGTTCTGGGTCTGTTCCAGCTCCTGGCGGTCGTTGATGTGTGCCTCCTGGATGTCATGGATTTCTGCCTTCACTGCCTGCAGCTTGGCAAACAGCTAGAGGACAGAGAAGAGGAAACCAGGGTTATCTCGATGAAGGACTTTTGGAATATTGAGCCTCGAATTTGGCTTAGACAGACTGTCATGAGGCACAATGGACTATCCAAGCAGGGAAACCAAGCCAACGGTGTACTCTTACCTGATGTGAAATAGTACCTGACCTACTTACTACAATGTTACGTTCCACTACTTTTGGCAGTAGCAAGAAACAATTAAATATTGTAATTACAATTACTGAAATTCCATTGAACTCATTACTCAGACAAACGCAGTCTACTGTACTGGAATGTAAAATTCAGCAGTGGAAAAGAACTCAAATCACAGCTGTGAAATACAGCTGGTGTCTACAAACATTTGACAGCCACGTCGCTAATGGTTAAAACTGTAAACCTGCACAAAAATGACAATTATCAACATATACCACCATGTTCTGAGCCGACACATTACGAACACTAACAAAAGATCAAAACATCTGCATTGTGGAACATTAAAAAGCAAACTTAACAAACTCAGTGCAGGACTAGACATTGATAATGGATAATGAAGTTTTGTCATGTGGATGATTTTTGCGCAGGACTGGAATTAAATCACTTTTGAATTAATATTAATTTGTTGGGGCATCACATCTAAAATGTAAGGCACCAAGGCCAAAACAAATCCTGCAATATTGATAAACAATAATTACATATTATGGAGACAAAACAGTGTACAATCAAGAATCAAGAATTAGGAGTGAATGTATTAACAGAGTATTTAAACTATATCCCGAATGTTTGACATGTCCACAAAATGCTTTAAAATGTAAACCACCTATTATGTTGTATTGTTATATCTGAATGATGAAATAAAATCTATAAATGGGCTGAGGATGATTAAGATTAATCAGATGTTCTGCACAAACACATTACTCTAGAAACACAAGAAAAAAGGTTTTATATGTCCACAGTCTTCTTGTCAATCTATAAAGATAAACTTCAGTTCTGCACTAACTTTACAGATTTTGGATTTTGCCGCCTCATCTCCCCAACCAGCCTCCATTAGTTGTCTGTGCTATTTTAATTAGAGATGATTGTGTCTAATGTTGCAGCCGCTACCTTTTTCAGCTTCTTGGTTTTGATGTCGACCTCCTGCTGCAGAGAGCTGTAGGTCTCCTTCAGCTCCAGAGTTTCTTCGTCACGATTCTCAACCTGCTGCTGCATTTCCCGCTCTCGCCGTTTCTGGAAGCACACAAAAGCATACATTCAGAAATATAAAACAAAGTAACTGTGTGTAATGAGGCTACACAGATGTCACTAATTGAAATTGAGGCAGTGTACAGAAAATATCTATCATCACAAAAAACGCCCTTCTACAAGACAAATAGGAGCACAATGCAAAGTGGAGGACTGTGGAGAATAGACTGTGCAATAATGTGCTGATGTCCTCCATCTGATTGTTAAAGTAAACAGATGGTAGAGAATTATGGTTCGTTTTGTGATAAATACATTCAATTAAAGGCAACTACACACTTCTGATATTTTATTACCACATTACTTCAGTATTTCACAATGTTTTGTCTTCCATACATTCTATTTTGTCTATCTCCTTTCATTTAACATGAAACTCATTAAATGACTCTTATGGCACTGATAATACAATCAGTGGCTGTGTGCTGTACTAGTTTAAAGTGGCCCTGGTTTTAAACTACAATAAAATAAAACATGTCTGAATCCTGCTAAAGCATCTTGAACCTGTGATCAAATTTTTTTTGTCTTGTGACTTATCACTCAAATCGAGAGTAGAGTTAGTTTTTCAGGTGTTTGGTATACCTGTTCAGCGATTTCCTGCCTCTTTTGCTCCAGCATTCTCTGTTGCTCATTGGTGTGATCCACGATATTCTTCCCCCCTACTAGAAGCTTACTCTCCATTGCCTTGACAGAAAATAAAAGAAAGGAAGAATCAAACCACTTCAAGTCACATAGGGGAGAAAAGCAGTTTCGATCGACTCCAATACATTTCACCAGCTGGGTTGTATGAATTTGTCCAGAACAACATGATCTATTGACTTATGAGAAAGTCCACTGGTTTGTGTTTGCATTTGAGGACCAACAATTCATTTGTTGAATACAATCAACTAATATCTGACATTTGAGTCTTTACCATATCTTCTCTTCATGTCATACATACCGATGTACAGAGACACACAAAAGCTGCTTACCTTCACTTTGGCTGCAAGCATCTCTCCAGCCTCCCTTTCCTTCTTCAAATCTTCCATTTTCTTCTCTTTCTCTTTAAGCAGTCGAACCTTCTCATCAGCCACCAGACTGTGATCCTCCATGATAGCCTTTCTCTCCCTCTCCAACTTCTCCTGCTGCTCCCGCCAGTAATCCCCTTTGTCTTCCCCATCTTCATCATCGTCCTCTGTTTCTCCTTCTTCCAGATCCTCAGCATCACTCCCTTCCCCGACCCGCCTCCTCTGCCTCCTCCTTTTCTTCTTACCTGAGCGCTTTTGCAGCTGTGCCTTCAGCCTCGCAATCTCCTCCTGAAACTCCCTGAGAAGGGCATCCTTGGGGTCCTCATTGATGCGTGGTTTATTCTTGATGTTCTTTGCCCTGTTGGAGTAGCGCAGTGTTGTCAAGGTCTCCTCCACATTGTAAGATGCTGGCCCAATGTTGGCAACCATGACAGTGCGGGCATTGCCCCCGAGAGAGTCCTGCAGGAGACGGGTGAGTTTTGAATCTCGGTAGGGGATGTGGCTGCTCCTGCCATCCACCAGAGCTGATATGACATTCCCCAGAGCAGAAAGCGACAGATTGATCTTTGTAGCTTCTTTAAGCCTCTCCCCCTGAGCACCAGTCTTGGCCTGCCTTTCACTACCGGCTAAATCTACCAGGTTCAGTTTGCCAACTCTGATATGGTTCTCCCCATCCACACCCAACTCGCTGCATTCCACAGTGATGACAAAAATGGCGTGGGAACGGGAGCTGTGTTCATTCATGTTAGTGGCACCCACTGAACGATTCTGGTTGCCCACATTCATGACATGTTCGATCTCCCGCACACTCTTGGTGACAAATGATGAAAGGTCTTTAACATACACACCCGTGTCAGGCCTCTCCCTGAGCTCCAGACGACGTGACTGGTCCTTGGAGAGCAAGTCTCTGATCTCCTCTTGGTAAATCTCCAGATATGATGCTCTCACCAGGTACTGCTGATTCTGGGACCGTGAAATGTGAGTGAAAATATGCTCAAAGGAGTTAGGGATCACTCCTCTTCTCTCTGGATCATTTCTTACCCCCTCCATAGTGTATGTTTTCCCCGTACCCGTCTGCCCATAGGCGAAAATGGTCCCATTGAACCCAAGAAGAACTGAATCCACCAGGGGTCTAAAGGTTTCATCATACAGATCGATTTGTTTGGAGTTCCAGTCGTAGACTGAATCAAAGGTGAAGACTTTGGGGAGTTCACTGGCTGAAGCTTCCCTGGGGTTCCTGACAATAATTTGGCCCAATTTGACATCGACAGAAACCACCCTCTCAAACTTGGCTGCACACTCTTTTTCATTCATAGGGCGACAACGGACAACCACCTTCACTGACTCAGAGCTCTTGCTCTTGGACATGTTGCAGAGCGGCTGCCAATCCACACGGCTTGGCACTTTATATGCTCTGTCTTCCAACTTCAACTTCAGGAACACTGCACCACTACAAATGCCCACATCAGAGGCTGTTGGAGAAGACACATTCAATGATTAGTGCCTGCAATGACAATGTTCATGGTGATTGAAATTCTTGATGGTTGATGCATCACACACATTTTTACAAACAAACGTGAAGACTCATTCATATGCATGGATTTGGGGGCCATTCCTGTCCCCCTTAATATTTGGAACAGGTGCATTTTTAACGTGAGCTGAAAATCTTGCTGAAACACATACAAGTTACGGATGTCCAGGGGGTTATAAATGATTTTAAGATAATTTATTCATTACTGACGCGAATAGGTGCCACATGCACATTTAAGGAGATTACTTCCCCAAACAAAACACACACAAAAAAAAACATTCCTACATGTGTTGACTCAGCAGAGATGACGTTAGACAGAAAATGATGCGAAGAGCTGATCTACAGAAAAAATATTTGGAAGCAATGTGGAATGCCTGAGAGCCTTCCTGCATTACATTCCATTATATTTTGAATGGTGCGCGAATTTTGTGTTTACCTTTACATACATTTCCAACACAACTTGGTGCAGAAAATGCACCGGAGTTTACTTATACTAAGTTACTTTTGTGATGCTTAAAATTTCTTGGAGAAGGACCCCAGTGGTGTCATTTTTCAACCCGATTTAGATAAAACCACTGCAATGGTTTCATGAATCATGAATGCCTCAATGGCTGTGTTCCCATGGAAACTGCACTCACGCAGGTCACGCTTGCTTATCAGTGTTGAATCATGGGAAAAGTTAATTGTGAAGGACTATGATTCCTAACAGTTTGGAGAAAGCATAGAGGCTGTATTCTCTGATTGCGTCTGTGTTTTTCTTGCAGTTGATTCATAAAACAAACAGCCAGTCGCAGTGCTAATTCAACCGATTGTGAGCTGTAGTTTCCCTGGTAAACACACCAACCTCTGCAGCCATCTCTGGGCTAGGCAGAGCGAACAAGGCCCGGTGCTCACAGGGTGGGCTGTGATAGCCAAGACAGCGCTGCGGCAGCATGGCAGCGTTTGTTTTGAAGGCAGACCAGGGTAGATGGTGACTGCGGGTACGCTCAGCAGCCTGGTACCTGCCATCAAGAGTGTGATTTTGTGGGAACACAGCAGTGGAGGCTTTCCTCATACGAAAACCACGGTGGGCGTGGTTTAATCTAATACAAGGTTGGAAAACCGATAGATGCCCCGCTTGAAACGTGCCCCCCCCCCCCCCGATGGCTGAAACGAAACCTACGCCCTTGGACTGTTTTAAGATCAATTAAACAAATCTATTGGCAGACTAGCACAGGTAACGTTGACGTTAGCTGTTAGCTACCCTAACACCTGTGCTACCATTCAACATTCCATGATCTTCACTGAACTTCTTGTACGTGGAGACACTATTTAAGCGTAATGACATTTTTCCATATGTCAGAAAACACATAACAGAACAATTGGTGAAAATTAATAACCTTTTTGCTACGTTATTTTCACAATGATAAGAAACAGAATTTAAAGTATACGTTACTCTTACTGTTAATATTCCGATGCCACGAGCGTTACCCCAGTTTAGCTAACAAAATTTAGCCTGTTAACCGGCAACTATGAACTTCTTGATTAACCGACCTCGCCTAAGTCAACGTTGGAATTCCAGGCTGCTAAGTGACAGCCGTAACATTTTGATGAACTGTGTTTTACGGTTAGCTAGCTGCTCTATTACTGTTAGCAACAATTCGCTAAAATAGCGGGTCAGCTAACCAACGTTAGCTTTTGCAAAATGCAGCCCATAACGAGACCCGTGACCGGCCTAGCAACGACAAACACACTGGTAACCTAAGCTACAAGTCTGGTAGCATTAACTGGCTAACAATAGTGGTGAGGGCATAAATCAATGCAACATTTTTCCATACAAAAATAAATATCACCTTAGACACACACAACCATGGAATGTAAGCACAGCTCTCCCCCAGACACACATAAACGCCGTTTAAGATTTACCTGTGGCGGACGTTAGCTAATACAAAACTCCCAGTCAGCCATTAGCCGCTGTTCATCCCCGCAACGGTCCGGGATTGTTAGTTGCCAGATTCAAGCACTGTAACCCTCGAAAGAGCTGCGTGTCACAGGAAACCAACCCATTTGTTATTGTGATTCTGAGTGAGCATGTGCGTTACAGTTAAATATGCAGTCCAACAAAAATCAAAAATATACTAATTCAACTATGAATAACGAGGTTACAAGCCTTCATACATGCATTATGAAGAATACAAATTCAATGTGTCCTGGCATATCTGGCAACCAAGTCTCAAGAAGGTTGTCCAACATAGCTTAGTATCTCAGCTGATTCAACTGTACTCACAGTTAAGCTTCCAGTGAGGGAGGTAAACAGACTAAGGCTGATGGTTCTTTAAAAATAAGTGTGCATCACTTTATTGATGAAAATAATTATAGAAAACATATTACTTCAAAATCATTGCATTCACTGCTTTCACACTGAGGAACACGGTTAGCTTACCACACATCCCCATTTTCATCTAATCAATTCAACCAGTGCAAATCAACTCTTCTGTCTCCCCGAAACATCCCTGAAACATCTGTGTTCACATTCACTGAATGACAATTCAGTCACCACAACAATTAGCACAGGGTTCCAGACATTTCATCAGTTTTGGTCCTGGTAAAATGAGAGGTGGAAACACTGTCTGCCTCCCTATAATTAGTATGCACAGGAGGATCAGTTACTGTGCTCTCCTTGGAATGGAGGGCAGAGAGGAAAGGAAATACCAACCTGAAAGGCATGGAGGGATGGAAAGGTTTGGAGAAAGAGACAAGAGTGTAAAAGAGAGAGGGAGAGCATGAACACTGACACTGCAACCAGTCTTACCCAGAGTTCACTGAGGGAAGCAGAGGTCCCGCTGACATGTCTGGATTGCAAAACATAGTTACAGCTACAAAATGTGGCAGGTGCTAAAGGAAATGTTAGGGAAGCAAAAACTGGTTTACTGCATAGTAGACAAAAACAGGCAAATCTTGAGATACTGAGTTGTAAAGCAGGAAACAGACAGAAATAAAGTGTTTCTTTGTGGCAGCTGTGTCCATTTCATATCATTTCACAAACATTACATTACTGACCTGCTACATCCTATCTGATAAGCCCTTTGTCACAGATTAAAGGCCATTCTAAAGAAAGGACTGGCCTTCACACACTGTGAACCATCACGTCACATATAAATGTTCTGTGCCCTCCACATACTCTCTTGCCTCCTCATGACAGTCACCCAGCATTCGTGGCCAGAGGACAACCACATGACTCTTGTGCTCAGAGTTCTTCTTTGGGATTTAATTTTCCAGGCTTGTCCATGCCAAAAAAGGAAGATGGAAGGCCATGAACATCCCGTTCTCTCTTCACAAAAGCAGAAAAGGATGAGACACAGTTGCCAATGAAGTGGTCGGCTCGACCTAAGATGTACAGGTCCATCTGGGCTGAGTCTGGCTGAAGACTCACCACTTTCACCTAAAGGGCCAGAACAAAATACACAAATAAACACCCAGTTTATGCAAACCAGAGTATTTCTCAATTTCCAAAATGCCACAAATGGTGTGAAAAACACTTCCTGGCCAGCAGATTTTTCATATCAGACAAAAATGATGTGTGAAAAAAAGTTCAAGGAACCTTTTAGTTTCTTCAAAAGTAGTTCTTGGGACTAAAAGTTCAGGGTAGTTTGGGCTACGGCCACAAGCCATGTTTCCACTCAAAGTAGCCGGAACTTCTGACATATTTGTGACATATTTGTCTATGCATTCCAGAGTCTTTACGACAAACCTACCTTGCCCTTGAACAGCTTTTCAATATCCCTGCTGTGAGATTCGGAGTCAGTGGCAATGTAGACAGAGCGGGAAGAGGTCTTCTTCACCCACAGCTTGACAGCTCTACGGATCTCTGTCAGGTCAGGGAGGCACATGGTCATGGTGAGAGGCAAAGCTGTCTGGCGGTTGTAGCCAACACACTGAGGAGAGGCCATGAAGTGAGGCCCTGTGTCGCCACTCTTCAGCATTTTGCAGGCATTTTGCTGTAAAAGTGGATAAAAAAAGAATTCAGATGTGACTAGATGATGAACGGGATGAGAGGCAACCTAGTACTACTGTCACCCAAAATCTACCATGGATCAGAACGGATTGATCGAATTGAATAAGAGGATATATCTGTTTTTCTTAATATGAACAAATCTATATCGTATTCCTCTGTTCCAGAGTTGAGCCACACCCTTACGCTGGGTGGCATGTTTCTTCATTGTCTTGAACACACTGTCTTGGTTTATTTTAACTTCAATGGAAGCTGTTTTAGGAAATTACTGAGCCTTTTTTAAGAACAAAACTCTTTTGTTTGTGTGCTGTTTTAAAAGATTTACATCTTCATTAGGAACTGATGGGCTTGTCACAGACAGGGTAGGGGGTAGGGTAAGTCATAAAATATTGACAGCTGGATTTTTTCATGGGATTTGTTGACAATAAGAACAATATAGAATATCAACAGCCTCCGCCTTGAAAAGATCTATTTTTAGGTAGGCACTGAATGTATGACATTTTCAACCACAAGGAGTTATTTGTGCTAGGGGTAAAGCTTTAATCAAGGTAAAATTTTATTGTAACATAACACAGGCTTCACACTATGAGGCAGATGTCACTAAACAACGGGTAGGATTTGTAGATAACAACATCATATGACATCATTTGGTAAAATGAAGGTATACAGGTATGAACTGAGTGACTAAGCTGATTTCATTTCCTGGAGAAAACTGAAAACATTATGTCTATAATATCTATACATGAACAGATGTGAATGTCTAGCTTACACGTTGTGAAGCATCTCACCCAGTCAATGCCAATCCTCAGGTGGATGCTCACGTATGGCCTGGTCAGCAGGGCAGCAATGTGCTCTTCTCCCTCCTTTACCATCTTGTCTGACCACACCATGTAGCGCTGCAGGCCTACGTGCTCCTCTGTCACTGGGAACTGGGCGGGAGCACCGGGCAGTGCCAGGACAGGGTGCTCAGAGGGATGGAACCTATTCCAACAGTTTAAGTAGGATCTGCTTGTTAACAGCTTGTCATTAAAAGTCAATGGAAACCTCATCAGTTAGTCAAGGCTAACAATGTTCCGAATAAACACATTGTATTCTTTATGTACTCTGTTGTCTTTGTTAATCTTAAATGTATCTATGGTTTTGTGAGACAAACATCCACTCACTTCTTCATCCACTGAGCTTGGTGGTAGGTACTAAAAGAAATACCACCAAACAAGACAGACTTGTCAAATTCCACACCAACATAGTCCCAGAATGGACCAAATGGATTCCCATCCTGGAAATGAATCACAAGTTGTTGTGCGAGCAATGAAACAGTCACAGTAGTGTCATCATTATGAGCTTGTGGTTCATGATTGGTGGTCTATCGGCCACCAGAGGGCAGCATTTCATCATCACAGTTTTCACTTGCAATCAACATCATTTAGTGACCAAGAGGTTGAGCAATGAATAGAAATACTTTAGTCTCTACTGGACTCTCACCTTCATAGGGCAGGACTTCTTGTCTGCACTCCGCTGTGCAGCAGTCTCAAAGCAGTAGGCGTTCCTCTGTCCTGAGAGCCAGTAATTGGGAGCCAGCTTCTCCATGAAGTCCTCCAAACTGACCACACGGTGGTAGGCAGACAGGGCCTCCAGCTGGAAGAATTCACTGTAGGGAACATGGGCCTGAAAAGGATAGAAAATAAAGGATAAAGCCAGTGAAATTCTCATTTGTTATTGTCAACAAATCCCATGAAAATACCAGAACCAACAATGTGTGAGTCTGTCTGTGGCTCTCAGCTTCAAGCCCATGACTTCCAACTGAAGATGTTGGTAAACAAATATATTTTCATGTTTAAAAAGGCTTAGTGATTTGCAAAAATAGATGGGTACTGTAGAGTTTAGCAAACATTAACCAAACAGGAGTAAATGTTGCATTTCAAAGGGACTATTTTCATCTGCAGAGTTGGTTGGTTCTAGTGTTACTGGCAGCAGGACAGTGTATGTGGGAGTGAGCCAAAATAAAGTACAGTTTGTTTGTTCACACCCACACTGGGTGACACCTGCTTTAAATGAGTTGTTCATTGAGGTGATCTTAATAGTTTTAGGACATCAATGGTACTTTATGGTACAGAGCAAAAGATATATCAGGATTTGATACGTACAGAGTACTTCGTAAGATGGTGAATTTAACAAGATTTATCCATTAATAAGAATATTCAAAAGGCTGATAAAGGTAGGAGATGTTTGGATGAGTGGCAGACAACTTTAGATGGCTTGATCCAGTCCTGAAATATCCATCATCAATACAGGCTTTTTCACAGATGTTTCACAGGTCATAGCAGGAAAACAGCAGGTGGAATGAATAACATTAGCAATGGATGTGTTCAATTTAGGTTTACCAGTTCCAGGGCCTTGGTGCTGTCCATGCAGGCTCACTGGCATGGTGCACTGATGTGATTATATTCACCTGTGCTTTTCCTGTTATGAAGCAGATATTGATAGCTTAAATGATTCCAGTGTCAGAACCAGTAATTACATGGAACAGGAAGTTACTTGGGATAGGGTCTCCTCTTTGTTGGGGGCTCCTCTATAATCATTTACTACATTCACTTATGATGTCTATTATTTTGGAGTCTTTCCAATACTATCTGTTTTGATTTTGCAGACATCCCAAGATACCCATCTGTAGATAGACAGCAGTAATTATTCCCACACTATACATATCTTCATTGTCAGTTGAGTAAGTAAGTTAACTCTGAATAATGTCCAGGGAAAATCCTGCACCTTACTGTACAGCCTTTTAGCAATATCTCCCTGACATGCAGTGAAATACAGTACATTACTGGACACTATCATTGTACTGTGTAAATTTAATACATATAGGTCATAATATTATGGTCCCATCTTAAGTCTATGTTCTCACATTTAATTTCATTCCACTTCATTGTGATTATTGTATTTGTTTTTTTACCTACCTTCTTTGTGTTTGTGATCTATGCGACTTGGCCGCCATGACACTGCAATTTCCCTTTAGGGGAAGAAAGAGCTATCTATCCAGCTACATTATAAATAATCACATTTGTGTAATCAGTGACAGGTTGTCAGTGTCAGTGCTCATAGCTCACTGACTACTCACATTGGTGTAAGGGGGTGTGTGGTGGCGGTACACTATCCAGGGAGGAACTGCCAGGGTTCGGTTCAGCATCTTTGCAAAGGCCAGAGATCCCAGGAAGTGGTCTGCCTGGTTTCCAAAGCGACCTGAACAATAACATTGGGCACTTCACACTCTCAATGGTAAACTTGAATGACTGGAGGGAAATGTTCATGTAAATGACTTACCTCCTTATATCATGCACTATATTTAATGGGTGATTTGCAAACATAGCTGTAGTTTTTACATTTAACGTTACTCAAGCCCCACTTTGTCCTAAGCTCCACTAAGTTAGCTGCTAACTAGCTATTGCTGCATGTCAACTACTAGTAAGTGGTCAAATGTTCTCCAAGTTGAAATTTTATTAAGATATGATCCAGCAGAATTGCTGTTAAAAAGTCGAACTGATGAATGGCTCGACGGAGATTTGGCTTCATATTTAGGCGATATGCACCTTTGTCGATAAAAAAAAACGCTACTCTCAACTTACGAATGGGTGAAGTTTTGGATTCGCTAGCTGTGGTCTTTTCATATAACAGAATGCAAACATGTGAGTTATCAGCTACAAAGAATGAATTACCCATGCACGGGCAGTACAAAACGTAGCCATTCTCATCCCACTTCAGGTCTTCGGCAGAAGTCCGGCAAGTTTGGAGTAGAAGGCATAAGAGAAAATGTGTCACTATCGGAGCATGATATACTTGTTGTTTGACGGCCATTATTGTTCATCTCATTTCCCAGAATGCACTGGCATGTGGGCCGCTTCTTCTTCGGGTTTATTGAAGATTCAAAACGCGCATGAAAAACGTCTACTTCCGCCTGCTGTACCGGAGGTGATCAAGAGTCGCGTGAATGTAGCATGAGCCCGTAGGAAGCCTAAGTTACATCCCAGGTTAAAGATGGCACTTTGTATCAATGCGCCCTGAGAGCTTCCCTTATCACTAACCCACCTTGTCTGTTCAGCTGTCTGCCCCGGCCGGCAAAGCTATCTACTCCCTCCCTCTACTCCTGTCTAAGACGGACAGAGTTTACGGTCTTTGTCATTAAGTGACAACAGTGCAGCCGCAGAGGAATTATATCGATCATTTCCTGAAGACATGACAAAGCGTGTCAAGTCGTTTCATCTCAGTACAGGCTCTCAGAGAGACAGCGTGCTCTTTAAAAACTGAACTTAAACTGGTTTCAAGTTGTAAGCATTTCTCTATAACACTGAATATTAATCATTAAATAAGCAAAGTTATAGTTTGGAACAAACATTCTTAGGTATTATTAATGAGGAATTAAGCTGTGTGTTGATCAGGTTTGATTGACATTGGTCTGGCAACAGAAGTACAGCCTGATAATCAGAATGACCATTTTGTGTCACACCTGTTACTGAGCCTGACATTGTGTTATTAACTTGTCAATCTCGTCCACTCTTGTTGCCAATTTTCATTCGTGTATTAAGGTTACCAGCCATATATCCCGCCTACTAAGCTCTGATTGGTCAGTTTTTTTCTTAATGCAGAGGAAAACCGCTTTCAATGTGCACAACAAACCTGTATGTGATATACACAAACAACCCCTCAACGGTGCACCATCAAATTTTGATTCAAATAATGTGATTGGTGCATTGAAATGTGCCCCTTCCACACCAGACCAGTGAGAGCACAGACAAGCACACACTCGATGTTTAGACTGAGAAGCTAACTGATAGATGATCAACTCAGTTAGCTTCTTACTATGAACTAATGGAGAAATAGATTTGCAGGGTCTTGAAGCTTTTACTTGGGAAAAAATAAAACAGTCAAGTGTATGGACACTGTGCAAACGTCGCAGCAAAAGCCTCAATATTCTGCAGTCACACTACAGAGGAGACACTACTGATCTTCTACAATCCAAAAGAGCATCATGTGAGTAATTTTGTAATTGTGTGAATGAAGAGTGAAGAGTTTTATTTGAACTCAGACATGAACTGCTGAAGACTGGACACAGCGCTTACAGAATGAGGATGTGAGAACACGTCAGGTTTCTTGTTTTTTTTTTTGTGACATAAGGTGTTAATTTATTTTCTGCAGCCAGACTGAGGAAGAAAAGTCACTCTACCTCTCAAGTCATTAGTGTTCTGACAAGTGCACTGAAGGCACTGTACACACATTAATACTCATTCAGTAGACTTGACCGCTCAGAGACTAAAAAAAAGGGGCCAATGCCACCCAAACACCCGGCTCTAAGAAATGTTTCTATCTGATCAAACAACATTCATCTAACTAACTCGCATGCTTTAAAACTGAATAATGGTACATCTTGCCAACATATTTAACGCTTTAGCAAGTAAAACGCTTGGTCTGCTTCTTGTCTTCTTATCATTCCTGCAGACTGACAAGCAGAGCTGCCACACAAAGTTCACATAGGAAGAAAGAGAAAAATGCTTCGCCTCAGATTCCCTGGTGGAAATCAGATGGAGCCAATCAGTGCTATGGCCGATGATAAAGACTCAGATGAAACGAGGAGCTCTGTTGTTAGAGGTTCTTCATTAGATGTTCACATGTGTGCTCAACATGCCCAAACCCAGTATGGTAACATGTGGCCTGGGTGCGGTCTCAGACCTTTATTACTTTCAGCTCAATCCGTGGACACTGTGCCAGCCTGCCTCGTTTGACTGGATCCACTGATAATCACTTATATATATATTTCTATATGTCAAATTCATGAGATCATTATCTACTGTTGAGAGGCTGAGCGATACAGCTGATATGATCTGCATACAATTTGTTGTTTATTATTACTCCAAGGACAACTAAATGTGCAATTCAATGGTGATAGTAGACTACTATCATCTAACAAATAACTCACGGCCTAAACGGCCAAAAAGTAAAACAGTGCTTAATAAGAAACTTTCTTTGTTTTTGTTTTTTTTAGTATTTAAAGCAAAATCCGTGTGTTTTTTGCCAGGTTTTCACAGCGAGCAGTCTGAGATGTTTTCTAGTCGGCCCGTTGCTTTGAAGGATACTTAATCCCTCCACATCCTCCAGTTCAGCCAACCCAGTCTAACGTATTCTCTCTTTGTATTCAATCACTCTCGTTTTTCTTTTCTCTGATGCTCGACAGCTGGCTGTTCTTTCCCTCTTTTCCTGTGTCGTTCTCTGTGTCTGCTCCTCCCCCATCCCTTGAACACACACTGTTTTTCATTGTTAGAGATGACAGCAATGATAACAATACAAAGAACCACAACTCACAGCCTGAGTATGAGCAAAAGACAGAGAAAGAGAGACTTCCTTCAGGTGAACAGATGACACACATCACAACAACCAAACGAAATATAAAAATGCACTCCATACTTTATTCAATTCTTCCAGTTTTATTGGATATTTAAGGCCTGATCTTGTGCTGGTTTTTATCGTATTAGTCAATAATTGCTACAAATGTTAATATATGCTGTATGGTGAGATTGTACATTTTGTTTTTTATGTATCTCTGACTCACTGTCCTGTGCTCTAACGATTTCATTTCCCTTTTTGTATCTATAAGTTCCTCAGACACATAACACTTTACTTTGAGAAGCTGCAGAGGAAGAAGGTGACATTTGCATTTCATAATAACATCTACAGATGCATACGTATATGCACACACGAGTTTCCCCCTTCATCCCTCTCTGTCTTAGCCTCTGCCTCTTTATTACTTTCTGCTGATGCAGAATAACAGGCCTAACGCTGCCTGTGTCCTTTCACAAGAGTGAAATAAGGTAGTCAGCCTCAAACAACCCGCCTCCTGGTGACCTTTCTGTGTTGTTACTGACAACCTGGCTTTCAATTCAGCTGAAGGCTGTGACTAGCGTGTGTAGTGTTATTTCCCACATGCAGCATGCAGAGACCTAATGTATTTACAACTATGCAAATGTAGACTCCACCAAAACTACAGTTTTCCCACCAAATAACTCTTTAAAACGAAATAAAGGGCAGCAAAGAATATTTCCTCAAAGTCATTAAACTCAATTTAACATAAAACTAACAAAAAACAAAACAAAACAAATTTTGGTTGTCAAAATGTGTTTGACATGCTGAGAAAACCACCCAAAAACTCTGTTGACAAGATGCCTTTTTTATTTTTCCTCTGAGTGAAAATTTGATTGAGATTTAGAGGTGTTGGGAAAACTAGCCAAAACGAACAAAACTCCATGGACAGTTTTAGGTTTCCTTTCACCAGGGACCCCTGCTTGGCAGTGTAGTGCTTTAAAAAATGTGGGAAAAAATCAACCAATGCACAAAAGCTAAAAAAAAAATATATAATTTAGGTTCTAAAGATTTGTTTAGATTTAGAGGTGTTAAGAAAAGTAGCCAAAACTCACAAAACTGATGACTAATGAGCTATATTTCGTTTGATTCCCCTGTGCCAGCAGTGTCTCTTAGTGACAGGGATAAAAACTGAACCTAACATGAAAGGAGCAAAGAGGTAACACATTTTGGCTGTGAAGATTCATTTTCATTCCTCCATTGATAAAGTACCTGTTTTTGCTCTGAGGCTGTGGTGTGCCTCAGGGAGGAGGCTTTCCTCTCAGCTCAGCCTTCGGCAGTGGGTGCAGCTGTGGCTGTGCGTAAAAACCAAATCTAATATCAAATGAACAAAAAAACAACATGAGTCATTTTGTATTTACATTTAGAGGTGTACAGAAAATAGCCAAAGCTTAGAAAACTCTGCTGACGTAATGCCTCTTTTTATTTCTCCTTTCAGCTCAGACCTCCTGTTTGGCAGCTGTGTGCCTTCATGACATGGAAACAAACAGAATATAAAAGTTAGAGGTGTTGAGAAACAAACCCAAACCTAACAAAACTCCACTGATAAAATCTCTGTTTTCATTTTTCTTCTCAATTCCCCCTCTGGCAATGATGTGCCTTCATGGCTTGAATAAAAATGAAATGTAAATTAACATACGAGTAACAAAACCTATTTCAGCTCTACAGCGTTATTTAAACTCAGAGCCGTTAAAGGAAACTATCCAACACTATAAAAAGTCTGTTAAAGATTGTTCAGTTTTATTTGTCCTCTCAGGATCATCTTTTGGCAGCTGCACCTCTATGAGACGGAGATAAAAAAGAAATTATAAAATACGGCAGTAACAAAAAACAGAGCTAATTCTGGTTCTGCATGCCATACAACACCAGCAAAACTCTGTTCACAAGATGCCTGTTTTTACTTTTAGTTTTCATCTCAGTGTAGGATCCCCCTTTGGCAGCGCTGTGCCTTCGTGACGTGGTTGTGTAGCTGGACGGGACACTCCGCGTCCCACCCATCTACCTTATCAACCTGCTGCAGACCACGGGTGCCGGCTGTCTGCAACCTGATACTCCACCTCATCGCCTAAAAGTCAGTGCCAGCTGAGACAGACCTCCCCACCTTTTACTCTGTGCTACCCAGAAATGCTCATCAGTGGTTACATCACATCCCAAGAAGCAGACCTTGGTCAGGTGATCATCAGCTAACTTTTAGTGCAACGCCAGTCTCTGGGGTGAGAGGGATGTGTTTGAGTCAAACATCCTGTGCTTTAGTGCTGGCTGCGCTGTGCTACGAGACATTAATGGTTGAATTACAGCTAAATATGACCAAAAAAAAAAAAACCCTGAAAATTTGGAAGAGTTTAGAAAATAATTGATCCCAAAAATCCTTTTTTGAGTCCATGAACCAAACAGGATCGATTTAGTCTCACCCTGAGACCCAGCTTCATTAAATCAGACTAAAATAGCACCACCTATTTTTACCCAACTATAATTAAAGAATGGTTGGCCAAAAAAAAAAAAAAAAACCTGAGCAACAAAGTCATGTATGGCCACAACAGGCAGGAAGAGATGGCAGGGTCCCTCTCTGTGTGCCGGCAGTTCCCCCCATCCTTTCTAAGCTGTTTATCACCATCTCCGCTAATGTAAACCACCCATCTGCTTTAAACAAAACACATAAAAACACACACATAGTCATTTCCCACCACGCCAGACCCTGAAAATAGGGATTGCTTGGTATTCTGGTGGCAAAGAAATACACTCCAGATGTGAACAAATTGTCCGCCTCACTAATTGCCATTGTGTTCACTGATGCTGATTTCGGATCTCGTAGATTTGTGTCGATGGGGCTCAAAGTGTTGCCAGAACTTGTGGATGTGTGTGTGTTTGTTTGAAATCTTGAGCGTGTGTGATTATAAAGCTGGTGGTGTTAAAAGAAGAGCTGTGAATTAAAGAGTGTTAAAGGAAAGAGAGGTGGATTGGGATGAGACTGGAGGAGCAGTTGGAGATCTGACTACTGTTATATAGCCACCATAAACAGACACAGATGTTTCTACTCAGTGCCTGATGAAGGCTTTATTTAAGGGAGCCCTTTGCTCTCTTCTGTTGTGTCTTCAGAGTTTCTGAAAGGCTGGCTTTCTCATCCCTTACAGTGCATCTAATCAGGACTGATTAGGTGTGTGGTATCCAGAGACATGCAGGGGGGGCGGCTGCTCCAGAGGCTGCCCCCGCTGTTCTCCTTACTGGACGGTTTCTGCATGTGAGAGATGAGAGAGACCGACGGGAATCAGAGCAAGTCGGTGCCTCGGCGTGATGTGGCGTTTCACAAGATAGTTAAAAATCACTGGAAATAACAGAGCACCACGTGACTGTAATCAACCTGACTGCAGTCCCACCAACCACACTGCAATCCAAATAAACAAACAATGGCATAATGAAGGAAATCTCCCTCTTTATGATGGGAAATCGCTTCAGCTCATGCATCATGCTCCTGTTTTCATCTGGTCTCGGCGAGTTTCTGTTTGTTTTAGAGCATCCTCGCATGATCTGCAGGAGAAAAACAACCAAGACAGCTGCATCACACTGCAGCCAGTCCAGAGAGTGTGGAGGGAGGACTTCCTGCTAAAACTCAGTGTTAAAAACAGTCTGATAACCACGGAGCGTTTGTGTAACTCCACCAAAGACCCTGTGATGTAAAACCAGACGAATCCTTCTATGTAGTCTGCCTGGAGTGAACACAGTCGATGCTCTTGCGTGCCACATGGCCATTTACTGTGACACCACACAGACAGCGGCCTTCATCCTGACATGATCTAAATGTCTTCATTCATTACAGGCTAAATAACCGGTTGTTTAGTTTTGTAAAATTCAGACACTTTAAAATTCTTCATGTGCCTTTACAATTAGTTTCTAATGTCAGAGCTGTACGAGGTGAAATATATTTAATTTTCAGAGATGACCGGATTAAAAAAAGAGAGAGTAATAACTGTAATAACAATAACTACTGTGTGTGGAATATGTGGGTGAAAGATCAACTCTAATTCTGTAACAAAGGGCAGTGAAATAATTGCATTCATTTGATCAACTATTTGAGAATTTTTCCTGTTTTAGAGTCAAATCATGGATGGGGCCTCATATTTGGATGGATTTTCTTTAACTGTGTAATGATGGATTGTTTTTGAAATGAATTCCATGTAGAAATCATTTTTACATTCTAGCCTAAAACCATTATGCCATTTGAACTTTCTCAGTTTAATTACTTCATTCTTAACAATTCTTTATTTGTGTTCAGAATGAATGAATAATGATTGATGCATGACCTTAAGAATTAGCCTTCAAAGAGAAGCATATTGGATTTTGCTAATTCACTTTTAATTATGGCAGTTTTATATTAAAAAAAATTATTAGTAGGCAGAGAAAACACTTAAGTTGGCCTAGACTGCCTGTTTTCCTCTCAGATCAGTGTTCTATGTGAATCATTTTTCACTCGGGCTGCTTTTAAAAAATAAATGCTTGCTGGAAGACAAAAACTTACTCGACTTTTAAAAGCCTGATCGAAAGCTACACGACATCCTGGACTTGTCATGGGCCTGCTGTGTTTTTCCGGGGTTTAAATGCCTGATCATCTCCAGCACTCGACTGGAGGGAGTTTAAAAGCTGTTTTGGATCCCGTTTCTCTCCCGTTCCTGTGTGTGGAAACAGGGTTAGGTGACTTCACTGTGCCCCTCAGATGAAAACTAATGTCCGACCACTGCCGAGCAGGATAAAACCTACTGTTGATGATGACAGTCCGCACACTTTCGTCTGTTTTTTCGCACCCAGCTCTGCTGAGAATCAGCCTTCATCCTTCAGGACTTCGAACTATTTTCGCGAAACTGCAGCAACAGGTAAGCTCCTGTGCTTTTGGAGGCATTTCCCCCGAACAGCTGGCATTGTCCGACCCGCTCCCTGGTATTGAACACGCCGCAAGGCTTTTGATGCTTTCAGGTTCGGTCGGAAACGGCGCAACTATGAATCAACAAATGATTTCCAATCAAAATATGAATAAATACGACTGGACTTCTCTACGATGCTGTGGTTTTTATCTAGCGGTCAGACAGCAGCAAAAACAGTCACTTTTAACGCTGTTTATTTAATAGGCCAATTTAACTAAAACATCAAGCACTAGCACTGTGGCATAAAGTATGCAGACCATGTTTCAAGTCAATTCTAAAATAAATCAACGCGCATAAAATGTGTCTGTTGTGTTATCATTCGTTCAGCTGTTATCTCCCATAATATTTAAATACGCAGGCAGAAGTATTTTGCTCTGAATATAAAAGTTGAGCAGACGGGCAGCACTTGAAGGCAGCATTATTGAAGACTCTTGCTCCCCCACCCCCCATAGGCCCACTCACTCCCTGCACAAACACATTTCACCCTGCGGGCTTGGTGGGGCTGGGAAGAGGTGGTGGGGGGGTTAGGGTGATGAGGAAACGAGTTGATGTGCCCTGGAAGTAATTCTTTCACCCACCCTCCACCACCACCAAGAAAAAAAAAAAAAAAAAAAATCCCGCAAGGTGGGAGAAGCGAGACCACCACGAGCTCAGGACACGTGGGACCCGGTGCCATCCACATTCCTGCTCCAGGACCAGGACCATCCTGCGTGTGTTCTCCAGCTGACACTTGTTGACGTTTTAACAGAGAAATATGAGATTGATGAATTGATTATTAAAGCAGGCCTATGTGTTTTATTTCTGTGATTAAAACTTATTGTTTTTTTAACAGTTTAATGCTTGACTTTTTTTTGGTTTTTTTTTTTTTTTTTACCATTTTAAACACACATTTATCTTTAATGTGGAAATGAAATGTTGACGCTCCTCAAAGAAACGTAAGAAAACCTGACTTCATACACAAAACAGACAGTTAGTTGATCTGCAGGCTTCATATATTTTCCCACACTTTTCCGTTTTCTGAGAGCCTGCAGGGTTCAGGTGGCATCGCGGTCATTATTACAATCCACTGACTCCTGATATACGTGCTCGTTTCTTTTTTTTTTTTTTTTACAGTTTCTTTCAAAATGGGCAGTTAGGAGCTATAAAAATAAACAGACAAGTTCCATTTAATAAGGAGAAAATTCATTGGTAATGAAGAAGCGGCTGTGTGCTCTCATTCCTGCTCTGTTTCAGAGGATGACAAGATGAAACTGATAAAACAACCAAAGCAAATGCAACAAGTGTCATTCGATCAACACAATTTCTGAAAATACAGTTTAATATTAAACAACTGCAATAAGCTTAAAGCAGTCAGTAGAGAGAGGGAGATATTTCAAATAGTAGATCACGTCGTGTTAAAGTGTGCCTACAGACATTGAATATTCGATGCTCTGTGGTGAGACTCTGATCATGTGATCAGAGAGTAAAAGGTGTTTGTCACGAGCTGGCTGCAGGTGTATGAGGTGAATCCTCTGCTTGTGACTGGGACCAGAGGCTGTGTCTGCTGAAAGAAGTGAGCTGTCCCTGGCTGAAAAAAAAAAAAAAAAAAAAAAAAAAAAGTTTGTGAAAGTGGCCTGACGTCACACTCCCACAATGCTTACCGCCCCATGAATCCGCTGCAGCCTGGGGGGAGCCAGGCGCACTCTCAGGCCCCGAATATAGAAAAAAGATTGAAAAAAAATCGGAAAAAACAATCAAACAACCAATCGAGAGGAGAAAAGAGCGTGGAGCGGTGGCGTGGGCTCTCCCACGGCGGGTTTCTGGTCCGGTCCGGAATGGAAGGTTACCGGGGCTCCATGTGAAATTGACTAATGCGGTGCTGGAAACTTTTTGGTGGGTAAACTGCTCGTTTTTTTTCTCTAAGACCTCATAATGTGGCTGCACGTCCTCATGTGTGCATGTGTGCCTTTTGAACAACTTCGGGAGCTTCATGTGAAGCCTCGGCTCTCGCTCCTGACACATCGACGTGCGCCACTCTTCAATTGTTGTCAATGTGTTGTTACTATCGCGCAATCGGACTTTGCGTAATTTTGCTTATTTTTGCGGCAGCGTGGAAGGACCTGGGTATTTAATTTTTAATTGGTCGCTTGCCTCTCCTGTTTTGCTCGACAAATCTGTTGCAAACGCGAAGCTGCGAGGCTGGTAGACACGGCGCACTTTGTCCAGCGGCCCTCGCTGTTGACGTCTGATGTTCTTTGCAAGTTTTCGGCGATCCGGTGAGTTTTGTGCAATTTGTGAGTATTTATCTGGTGTGGCATGCCGCTGCAGAGCAGGGCCAGATAGAGGCAGCGTCCCGTGGTGCGTGTTATTATGCGAGAGGAGATAAAAGTTGCTGTAATGTGGAGGCTGTTTTCTGTGCGTGCATCACGCTCTCCTACGTTCTTTAAACCAGGAGTTTGGTGTCTGATATTCAGGTCCCCTAAAAACTTGAAGCCATTGTGTCTGTCTGAATGTATATCTGCCCCCTCCACCAGGTTGTCTGCACGGCTCATGTCATGTTTTTCGCTGATCGGAAGTTTTGTGTGTCTTGCTTGCATGTGAGTGTGTCTGTGAGAGAGAGGGGGGGAGAGAGAGAATGTGCTTTTCCTTGGAAGCGGGTAAATAACAACCAAGACCCCTTCAAAGGGGGGTTGGGGTCAGCATGTGGGGGTTTAGTTTATGCACTTGTTATTGATAGTCGCGTTGGCTGCAGGCTTTCCACTTTTTACACATTTACTGTCAGTCAGGTGTGTGGAAATCAGCCAGAAGTAACAAAAAGTGAGCGGCATTGTGCAGCAGGACAAAACTAAAAGCAAAGAGCAGAAACTGCACCAAGAGGGACTAATAATGAGTTAACAGTGAGTTTATTGCTGTTGTTGCATGTTTTCTCCATGTTACTCGTGTTATTCCGGTGTTCTTGTCCCTGCAGTGTTATTCTATAATTTATCACTGCTGTTTGTTTTCTCGTTGGACGTGGAGCTTGCACTCAGCATGCACTCGTTTATATTTAGACGTTTTCGTAGCATCAGCTTGAGGCTCGGCTGTCATGAGCCGAGCTCTAAGACATCATGTGTCGATGAATTTCAAACGGGAAATTGTTCTGGATGTATCGACTGCTCTGTAAAATGTCAAAACTGCGAAAAATAGCTGTTTCAGTTCCAGTTTCAGAGGTCGTCAGATGGCTTGTTTTGTCCAGCCAATTGACCAAAAACCAAACATTATTGATCTACTACCACACAAGTCAAAGAAAAGCAAAGTCCTGAAAAGCAGGGGCTGTTTGGTAGTTTCTGCTTGAAAAATGACTCAAACAGTTTCTCAATTTTCTAAATAGTTCTGATAATTTTTTCTGTTGATTGGCTAATCAATTTACTGACTGTTTGTGTCAGCTCTTAGCTCTGTCAGCGCCACTGGCCTGATTCCTGCAACAGGGTCTCTAACATCAGCTATACTCGTCATTCAGTTAGCAGTAAATTTAGGAGATAATTGTGTGATCACATAATACATAGTTAATAATTGCATGTACACAGAATGTAAAGACATATTGATTTACTGTAATTATCCTGATGACTTGTGCAGAAAAAAGAGGCAGTCAGTTACTAAGAGGGGGGAAATTATTACCTCAAGGCAGCATTTAATGTGTGTGTGGCTGCACCACTTCAGTTCCACGCTACCTCAAAAAGGTTAATGTCAAAGTTGCTGCTGAAGTGAGTTGAGGTGGGTTTTTCCCTCCACCCCTGCAGCAGGTCTGAGACAAGCGGCTTCCATCACGGCCTCCAGCTACATAATAAGGAAATGGAAGTGAGTTTGTCACAAGACAATTCCTTTGTTGCTGGCAGTCGTCGTGCAAGTCGAGACCCATGTGCTGATGTTTGCTTCTCTCACTGCAGCAGCCCTGCGAGCGATGGACCCGCTCCATGGGCTTTAGCAGATTTCATTTCCTCCAGAGGTTTCACAAACATTTGGAACATTAAGTGAGGCTGTTTGAATTGTGGTGCACCTGTTTTTAGACGCAGTGACAGACTGTGTATAGCCTGTGTGATTGCCATTAATAGCAAACATTAAAAGAGGTGAATTTGTGAATGGTCAGAAAAGAAATTCAGAGAAAATGTAGGAATGAAACTGACGTTAGACACGTTTCAGTAAATGTTGATTGCACACTGTAGTGGCCATAGAATAACGACACCTTTGGCGTTTCGATTTAAGCCTGCTTTCACCATGAGCTCTGCCTGCTGCCGGCGCTCTCCTCTGAGAAAATGAAGGCTCGATTTACAGGACAAAGGATAGTTTGGAGATGTCAGCTTGTTCATATGACAGAAAACATGTTATCAAAGTCTCTGTTGCACAGTTTATTTCTTTTTGTAAAAACATAGAATAACATAATACCAACCCAGTTCTCCTTTCTCATCACATGATAAAGAATTACAGCTACAGCAATACTCAAACTGTGTTTTCACTCCACATGAGATTATGTCGGTTTCACTTTACCTCTTCGGTTAACGCGCTTCTTCTCTCTTATTTCTGAAGTGGCGTCAATCATTTCTTCTCAGAAACAAATGCAGCGTGTCCTGTGTTGGACTCTGAGGAAAATGGGATGGGTTGTTTTTGCGGCAGTGGCACCAACAATGATACCGTTTGGGGGAGCGCTGAAAAGTTGTCTGTTTCCGCTTTAAACAATTATTTGATAAACAGCTGACCAAAAAAAAAATGGTGTAAGCAAGCACTAGATTTTTTTAGAATTCTCTCTTTGTCATTGGTTTATGTGCAGAATGAAAGTAGGTAAAGTATGGATGTAGAGATCGTCCCTCCTACCTCTAAATACTTTTTCACAGTCATAAACTCCTGATGATTTGTGTTTTTCTGGCACTCTACCATGCTTAGTTGCTCTGCTCTCTAAAATCTTTTCTGCCGGCTCCATTGAGCCAGCTTCTTCTCATTAACTTCCATGCATTGCCTTGCATTACTTCCATGCCCCTGTGGTCGGAGGCAGCACGTTTCATGTTTGCCTTTGTGATTGAGTGGATGTGTTTGCCTGTGAGAGCTTGCACACATGCCTGTTTGTGAGATGGTAGACGTGCGCGTGCACGTGTGTGTGTGTGTGTGTGTGCCTGAACTCATGACGTGAGCCTGTGTGTTTGCGAGAGAGAGAGCGAGAGAGAGAGGGAGAGGGAGCTGTTTTTAAGCCTGAAGGGAGGTCTTCTCCTCTGAAAATCCCCCACAATTCTTTGCACCTCTGCGGGCAGCAGCAGCGGTGGTAGTGGCAGCAGAGACGGTGGTGGCGGCAGCAACAGCAGGCTGATTTCCATGAGAAAAGAGCATCAGTTGGGTTAATGGGAGGGACAGCCCTCTGAGGGGACAAATGGTAGTTAATAACCAGGGAAGAATCGGAAAAGCTCTGATCCCTTTCTTTGTACTTCTTCACCTTCTAGAGGCAGGGATGGGATGTGGTGTGTGGGGGTGTGGAGGAGATGGGTGAGGGAACACGAGACACTGGGTTCGCGCTAGAATGGATGTTTGTCACTGAAGGCCTGCAATAAGATTGTACTATTTGTTATTTTGTCAGGACTGCAGGAGAAAAAAAAAGCTCAGAGCCTGAGAACTGGAATGCAATATGGGGCATTGCAGAAGTGTGTGTGTGTGTGTGTGTGCGCAAACGCAAGGGGTGAAGTTTGTGTATTTGCGCTTTTTGTGTACTCACATGTACATGTGTTTACATGCGTGTGTGTTCAGTGTCGTTGGATGAGCAGGCAGATATTTATTTATTTGTAGTAGCTGAGGTTTCACGTAGTTGCAGCTGGTGATGAGAAATGGAGAGGAAGGAGAATCCCCAGCCCGGGTTGAGGGCCGTATATCCATCCCTGCATATCTCCGGCTCTGCTGAGTGGTGATGATGTGTCAGAATCTCACACGCATTAGCCAAGTGTAAAAAATAGCATTACTTAAAAAGTGATGTGTCTTTCTCATGCCAGGCATCAAACAACAATGTGTGTGAATGCGTCTGTAGTACCAAGTCCTGCAAACTGTGGAGTGCTGAAGCTGGCAGTGAGGGCTTTGTCAGAGTGCTAGTCTTTTTTGACTTCTTTAATCTATATTATAGATCATAGTGAGTGATCTGAATGATCATTTTGCCAGTTTTAGACCGCGTCTTAGTTCAAGTTCTTGTACAGCTGCTTGTTTCACATTTGAGTAAAAAGCGTTAATATTCCTCAAAGACAAAGTGACAAAAAAGTATTGTTTTGATCAGTAGTGAGACTCAGGAAACAGTGAGCCCAGCCCTTCAGTACTCAGTCCTGTTCCCTCAGAGCTGGGACGCTGTGTAAAACCGAAATATCATAGAATGAGATCATTTGCTCATATTATATACTCAATTGAAAACATTGCAAACACAATATATTTAATGTTTGATCTCATCAGCTTTATTGATTTTTGTAAATATCTGCTTTTTCTGAATTTGATGCAGCAACACGTTTCAGACAAGTCGGGGCAGGAGCAACAAAAGGCAGGGAAAGTTCAGCTGTGTTCAGCATTTACTGTTATCCATATATTGACAAATGATTTGATCTGATGTGATGATTATCTTATGATGGGTGCTCTCAGGTAACATTAGCAAACCTTAAGTAGATATTTAGCTCGGTTAGCTGGTCCTTTGACACTTCTTGTGTTAGTGTAACACAGTTTTATTTTTGCACTTGCCATTATCCCGATATTGCCAGCAGACCTGCTGCTTTTGTCGTATTGATCTGATGAAAGCAGTATGTTATGGTGGCTAATGTTAGTCAAGGTTGAAAACTTTAATAGGAGATTGTTATCTAATGACTCTCTTCTGTTAACAATATTGTTTTAATATTGTAATATTGTTAACAATATGTACATTTAGAAATTGGCCATAATTTCACGCTGTGTTACTCAAATATAAATATACTTTAATGACTGAAATTGTGTGAGGGAGATGGTGATTAAAGGTGGCAGCTTTTGTTTCCATATTTTACATGAAAGTTGATCACAATCCAGATTAATACAATGTGCTCATGAATTCATTAGATTAACATGGTTTTTGTTTGGGATAAAGTCCACTGAGTGCAAAAACACGCGCTAACATTGCTCTTTACCTTCTTTGCAGTAAACACAACGCTATATACATTAACTACACTGAGCTGGCAGCCGTGACAGAGAGAGGAATGATGCTTTTCTGTGTAATGGACTGATTGAAAACAGACATACAAATGTGCAGTGCAGCATACACACACACACACACACACACACACACACACACACACACACACACACACACACACACTCGCATGCACACAGATATTTACAAGGCTAAGTAAAAAAAAAAGAGCCTTAATTTTTTGTTATGCATAGGCTCAAAGTTAATAATACAGGCACACATGCTCTCATTTACTCACACTCTGGCAGAGGCTTTTTGGACCAGCGCACATTCTGATGGGCCCTGCAGTATGCCGGTCAGAAATAGTAAGAGGATGCTAGATGCTTGAACCACATACTGCCACTTTTCCTTGTGGATCTTTTTCTAGGAAGAGCGGGGCAGCTGTGGCTTTTCAGAACCTAGATCCATCCATCAACCAGCGCCCATGGTTTACACCACACAACACATACACTCTTTCCTCTCCCTCTTTTCCCTCCCTCCCCTCTTCCCTCCTTTCTCCATTTCCTTGTATCTTAATTTTTTCCTCTCCTCTCTCTGTCCTCATCCCCCCTTTTCACTCTCTCACACTCTGTCCATCCATCCCTCTCTGTTTTGCCCCTCATCCTTCTCTCCCAGACTGAGTTTACAGCCCCCGGGCCACTTCCGCCAGGCTGTCTGCAGCAGATTTATTAATAGGCTTTTCTCTCTCTGCAGTAAACACACCGTTGGTTTAGGGGGTCGTCTCTCAGACACTGATAGACTTATACTTAACCTTCGGTGCTGACGGACTTGGGAATAGAGGAAAGTGTGTTGGTTTCAAAGATGAGATGAATTCATAGATGGATTGCTGGAAATAAACAAAAATAGGGAACAGGAATGACGTGCAGTGAAAGAGCTAACAAGGTTTGCAAAGTTGGTGAGATTTGCACCATTTTTCCGAGTTCGATGAGGTGAGAAACAGGGTGGCAGAGGGGATGTCATGTCACAAAGGCCACTAGATGGATTTAATTGTATGTGTTGCAAGTGTGCAGTGTATGTGTCAGCCTGCTAATCCACTGCAGTACACCTCAGCAACTGCAACAGAACAGTCTCACTGGAAGGTCCAGTTCTTCAGTGTGTTTTGGAGCTCTCCATCATTCACACATCAACAGACGGAGCTGCCCGGTTGTCATGGAAAATGGTCCATTTAGGATGAAAAGTTAAGACTGAGAGTTCCTTCCTAACCTGGAAACAGCAGTTGACAAAACAACTGACCGTTCACGGAGCCCTGACCCCTCTTTAAGTACTGCTGCTGTGATCCTGCACGGCACATATGCAGTCCCCGACAGTAACCGAGGCAGATTTAGCGCTCAGTTTCTTTCTTGTGATGTTTGATTTCAGACAGAGGTCAACACAAGCAGGCTTCTCATTTCTAGCTGGCCAGCGCTGACTCGGTGGCTGAAATGACAGCTGTAACTAGCACCTGTAGCTAGCCCGCTAATTAAGCTAACGTAGCTCCAGGAGCTGTTTGAAAACGGTGTCTGTGCTTGATTTTTTAATGTTAAGCCCATTTACTTAACTCGTTTTAAGATGGGAACCCTGTAAAAGCACATTAGATAGTTAGTCGATCGCTAGGCTAAAGCCACGCGTCCCAGGCAGAAAGTCTGCACGGATGATGGAGTAGACATGGGGGGGACTGACACAGTGGGAAATACCAAATGTTACATAGTAGACATGTTCCTTGGCATAGGCAAATCATTATTTTAAGACATAGCTAAATAGCTAAAGAAAAGTGCACTCTGAGGAAATAATCATGTTGCACAGTGGATATTTCTAACCTGGTGCACAATGGATGTAACACTTATCACTCAAGCAGAGACTTGAGACTCGAAGACTTGAGACTTGGCTCGGACTCTAGCTCAAAGACATGCAGCTTGACTCCCCACCCACACACACTAAACCTTATTAAAACACTTAATAGCTTTTACTTTGAGCAGTTTATTGACCAAGGACTATTTAATACTCTGCCCACCACTGATCATGCTCAGGAAAAGGCAGGACATGCCTTCAGCGATACTGACATCCTCATGATTATTCCAGATGTAGTGTAGCATGTGTTGCTTGCATGATGGATTCGTCCAGAGAAGAGGCATCAATATTTTATTTTGTTTTAGCGCTGCAACCTGCGATTATTTTCATGATCAATTAATCTGTTGATTCCTTTTAAATTGAATAATCGTTCAGGCTATACAGCAGTTCTGAAACCAGCCAAATGTTTGGCATTTTTGCATGAAAAATGACTTAAATTATTAATTAATTAGCAAAACAGTTGATTTATTTTCTGTCAGTTGAGTAATTGGGTAATTAATTGATTGTATTTTGTTAAGACTTTTGGATATTTTCTATCATTTATCTGAGATTTACAGCGTTACTAACTCCACATGGTTTTTAATATTCTAACCATCGATTATTTTAGTGTGACGTGATTGTGCTTTTTCCTCTTCTTCTGTTATTGTTTTATCAGTTAGTAATTGATCTGAGTGGCCAGATGCTGCATGCAGTTGCACTTGCAGTCATGAATAAAGTTGAATTGAATTCATTAATTTAGTTTTTAAATGTATTTTCTCCTTTATGTGACATAAACACTTGTAATCAACTGCAGAACAGCAACAACAGAATTGCTGTAATGAGAGAGCTTTTTGAAGCGTACTGAGAAGCAGTTAAACATGCAGCCAATGAGGAGCCAGTGTAACACTGAGACAACTTTGACTGAATCAAAACGCTCATGGTCAGAGTGACTGTATGGTGACCAAGTCAGCATCTGATGATTGTTTCCTTCATTAATGAGTGAATGAAGAAGAGCTAAACACAGACACAATCTGATGAGTGATTCATGATCATCAGCGTCCATATTGTTATTACCTGTTCACACAGTAAACTGTGATTGGAGCTAAAGGGGAAGTATTGTGGTATCATATAGCCAAGAAATACACCAGTTCCAGACCGTCTAGTGTGCACATGCATAGAAAGATGCTGGACGTGTTTAGATTCAATATGTGACTCAGCACAGAGATATGTGTGTGTGTGTGTGTGTGTACTACAGTAATATTTGGAATATGGACGACTAGTGAGTCAGCGAATGGGACGGGACTTGAGCCACGCAGAGTGAGAGACTAACTCCTGACTCACACTCTCGCTCTCACACACACATCCAGCAGCAGCAGCGCCGACAGATGATCGGGCTGCTCCTGATTCACACTCACGAGCAAGGAAAGAGCGGGAGAAAGCCGAATGTAGTCACAGTGTCTGATGATACATCCCTTCTTCCTTCCTCTGAACTGATTTTTAATAACACCCCCACCACCCCGCCCTGCTCAACAATCCCCTACTCACTAAATAATGCCGAGCAAAACCTCCAACTCCCTGGTAGACAAAAGACATTTCTCTGTAGCTCATGTGGGTGTTCACTGTCGGAGATGCAGAAAGATGGGAAGTTACTCATAATTATGAAAATGAATTGAAATAATTGAGTTGATTGATTTATCGATTGATCGACCGGTTGCCACTTGAGATTTGTCTTTATCCAGAGAAAAAGAGGAGGCCAAGTAGCATTATAACTTACCTTAAAGGTGTGTGTGCCCTCAAATTGACAGTTTGAGAACAACATAATTCACACTGAACACTCTTTGGACTTCCATTACTATATGCATGGCCGGTTTCAGGCCGGCTATACTGAGCAGTTTTAACCCATGGAACCAATGTATGCTTTAATTAATCAAAAGCAGAAATACCACAGTATATAATACTCAATCACAAGTGCAGTATTAGCGAATGCACTTAAAGTATCAAAGGTAAAAGTAGCCATTATGTATGGCCTCTGTCAGTACAACATCC